>NC_056725.1:780717679-780822580 GCF_019279795.1 Protopterus annectens | reverse complement strand
TAGTCCACTTCCTCTTAATATACTGTATCATAAATGTGTAATTCTAATATGCCACTTGGTGAACTGGAAAATATAATAAGAAAGATAGTTTGGATGGAGGAATTTTATAAATAAGCAATCATGAAAGCAATATGAATGTTGACTTCTTTTTGCTATCTTATGTCGGAGGTTATATTCCTTGGCATGATAAATTATTAATGTGTTAACTTACAAAAGGGGGAAAAGGAAGGGGCGATACATACCAGCTCATTAGTTTCTGATAAAATATGGAATTTGAAAAAAAAGGTGTTATCTGTCAGTTAAATACATATTTATTCTGCTTATAAATATATATTAATTTAAATTGTAGTTTAGTATAAGTGCGTTCACAATTATGGGAGCTGATATCATACATTCCCTAATCTGCATTAGTTCAGTTGAGGTTTCCATACTGAATAGATCTGAAGATCTTCCTCAAGATGATGGTGGTGACATGGAGGTAGAACAAGCTGTGAACATTGTTGAACTTCTTCTGTCTAAGAAAAAAACAAAACAAAAAATCTCATACAGCTATAAAGAAGTTTCTATAGACACAATTTAAAGGATCCCTTAAGGGGTTAAAAGGTAACAAATCATAATTTTGACAACCTAGTGAAACCAGCAGTGTGTTATAGATCATTGTGAAGTACACATAAGTGCATTTCAGAGTCGTGGTCTGCAGCCTCTAGGGCAATGTTATTGTTTGCCTGTGGGAGGCTCACATAATAATAACTATGAAAATAAATGAGTAATCACTTGTTATATGTTTTGTCTAGCAAAGTGACTCTTGAACATAGACAATGTTATACTTTGCTAGTGAGAAGCTTTCTTCACTTGAACACTTTAGCTCTCACAGTTCTTGTTAACTGTAATGATCAATGGAAGCACTGGATGATTTAATTTATGTATATATATATATATATATATATATATATATATATATATATATATATATATATATATATATATATGTGTGTGTGTGTGTGTGTGTGTGTGTGTATATATATATATATATATATATATATATGTGTGTGTGTGTGTGTATATATATATATATATATATATATATATATATATATATATATATATATAAATAAAGGTTTACCTCCATAATGTCGAAGGACACAAAGGCGAACGTGCACAATGCCAAACCATTCCTGCGAAACCCTTACTGCCAAAACCTCAGAAAGCCAAAAAACATCAAACATTGACATTTTCGACCACATCCCACCTACAAATAAGTGCTAATATGGATCACAAAGGGGGCGAAATTTTGCAGTTTAGAATATCATGGTTTTGTGAAGGCGTATATAAGACTTCACGGAAGCGGGTTCGCCATTGTGGCTGTCGACATTATGAAGGTAAACGTATATATATATATATATATATATATATATATATATATATATGTATGGCTCTACTTTTCTTTATCGAAACCTCAATCTTTCAAAAAAGAAAAGTACGACTCCATTTACGTGGAAGTCCACTTAAACGAAAATGCACTTTCGTGAATACCGAACACTACAAAGGCAGTTTTGCAGGGGGTGCAAGCCCCCTTGCACCCCCCACATCCCTGCTACTTTTTATATACTAACTCCAAAATCGCAGTACAATGGGGAAACAGGTATATTCCCTTATCCCCACTGTAGCATGCTTCGGTGCTGCAGTGTGTTTTTTTTTTTTTTGTTTTATTACCAGTTCGGTAAACTGGTATTCATGAAAGTGCACTTTCGTTTAAGCACTTTCACATAAATGGGGGTCATACTTTTCTTTTTCGAAAGAATGAGCATTCCATAAAGAAAAGCAGACCCATATATATATATATATATATATATATATATATATATAGATATATATATATGAATAAACAACCACGAGGCAAAGTCCCAATTAATAATATATCCCTTGTTGGAAAGCAGCAAAAAGCACGTTGTAGTAAAAAGCAATTAACGAACAGAATCGTAATAAAATAAAATTAAAATAAATCCTTTAATGTAATAAAACAAGACATAAATTATTTCGTAAGCGCTTTCACGGAACTTATTGTCTGCTTCATCAGACGTTAAAATATAGTATAAAATATAGTATAAAATATGTCAAACAATCCTTTCTTTTTATACATTCCATTGTTTGTTAATTGCCTTAATCAATTCATCCAAAACAATTAGTGTTTAAAGATGTATAAACACTTGATTCCTATTGTGCATTCTTAATCTCTATTGAGATATAAAATAAATGTATAACATAAATATATAACATAACATAAACATATAACATTGCAAATAATTTAATGGACTATTATGTTAGGCAATAATAAAATACTATAATCTAACATATATTATCTAAAATATAACTATAAGTTTAAAATACAAGTCCATGTTGTGTTCATGTAATGAAACAAATATATAACTTTGTAAAACATATGCATACATGCTGGAATAGTAGCAATAAATCTAAACAAAAGCTGATAAGTATATTTATATTTATGAATATATATATATATATATATATATATATATATATATATATATATATATATATATATTACAAAATAATAACTAATATTTATATAAAATAATATATATAATTCATTTATATCCTCTTGCTTTCAAAATAGGTTTAAGGGATATAGCATCATTCAGTCCTCTGCCTCTGTGTGCTGCTAACCTAAAGATCCATTTTAATTCTGCACTCTCAGTTTCATTAACAATGTCTCCTTTCCGTATATTATCATATTGAATGTGCAATATCTGGAAGAGAAAAGTATGATGGTGTCCAAAGCTCTTAACATGTTTAGCTATGGCATTATATTCTTCCTGCCTTTGAATACTATAGTTATGATCCCTTATGCGTTCTTTCAAAGTTCTGTTTGTTTTGCCTACATAAAAACAGAAACAGAAGGTGCAGTGGGCAACATACACAACGTTTTTAGTATCACAACTGCCTGTATTTCTCAGCTCCCAGAGATATCCTGTATCAGGTTGTTTGAAAAATCTAGATTCATCAATGAATCTGCATTGGGCACAACTCCCACATTTTTTAGTGCCCATTGCTAGTGGATGCAAAATATTTTGTTTAGTCAATGTCCTTTTAGGATAGCATAATTGTTGCTTCAAATTATTGCAATTCTTATATATATAGCACGGATACTCTCCTATCAATGCCTTGGTATTATCATCAGCCAATAAAATATGCCAATTATCTCTGATGGCTTTTTGTATTCTATTAACATTATTGCTATATGGCAAAATTATAGACAATCTAGATGTATCATCCTTTTTGTTGTTATTCAAACCTACGGCCTTCTCTGAATAGTAGGGTTTAGCAGTACTTTTTCTAAGTTCTTTTGTTTGTATATAAATTCTGTTTATATCACCCTCTGCCCATAAAATCTTGCTTTAAGTGAGTCATTTCACCTAATAATATTTGTTCATCACAACATAGTCTTGATAATCGCATAGCTTGTCCCTTCACTATGTTATTAAACAATGTGGGATTATGCATGCTGTCTCTATGAAGGAAGGCTGGGCAATAACAAGGCTTCCTATATATTTTGGTTTTCAAAGTACTATCATCAACATAAACAGTGACATCAAGATAATTAATATTCATATTAGACTATTCCATAGTGAAACTTAGAAAATCACCAGTGGAATTAACATGGTCAAGTAGATGCTTACATCCCTTCTCATCTCCATTCCATATGAGAAAGAGGTCGTCTCCAAAACGCCTATAAAATAAAACATTGGGATGGCCTATTAGATGTTCCTGTTCCCACTAAACCATAATGAGGTTAGCGTAGGTATTGGCACAACTAGTGCCCATGGCCACTCCCTTCTTCTGTTTATAATGTTGGTTTTGAAACAAAAACATGTTATTCTCCAAAATAAGTTCTAATAATAAACAAAAAAAGTCAGCTTTAGAGACCTCTATCCCATTGCCATCGACCAACAAGCTGTGTAGAATACTTATACCTTTGTCATTAGGAATACTAGTGAACAAAGCTACTACATCCATAGTAATGAATATTAGATCTTTTATATTGTCAAGACTATGTGTAAACTGATACAAATCCCTCAGAAAATGCTCTGTATCTCTTAATACATATGGGTATTTACTCAGAACATTTTTTAACTCCTTTTCCAAATATATTGACAATGGCTCAGTTATCCATCCTGCCCCAGCTACTATAGGTCTAAATTTGGGCTGGGTTGGGTGTTTGTGTATCTTTGGTAAGCCATGCAATCTAGATGTTAATGGATATTCTACAAGAAAATATTTAAACAGATCATTTGTCATAATGCCCATATTTTTACATTCCAATAAAGAAGAATAAACATTTTGAATAGTCTAATGCACCTTTTCAGAAACAATTAGTTCATATGCATCACTATTAAGCATTTCATTCATTGTAGCATAATAATATACAGCATCCATAACTACAATTGGGCCTCCTTTATTTGAAGGTTTTATAACAATGCTGTCATTTTGTTGTAAACATTTCAAAGCCCATACCTCATCCTTACTTAGATTTTGTTTCCTATTATGTTTCCCAAAATCATAATCATTATAGATACTGTTTTCAAACGCCTTCAAAAATATTTCTACATTAGCTGGCAACTGTGGTGTAAAATTACTTTTCTTTTTATAAATAGCCCCTATATTGTCGCTATCAGAATTCAAACTTAATTTTAGGGATAAATTCCGGGTAAACATCCGTACAGACAGAACTGCTTCACTTATGTCCATACAATTAGTTGGTAGAAATCCTAAGCCCTTATTTAAAATGTCTAGTTCTGTCGGTGACAGTGTGTGTTTGGAAATATTCCAAACTAAGTTTATTGTGTCCACATTTTCTTTAATGTACGCACCTGTGGTTGTTGTGGTGCTTCTTTTCGTTTCTGTCCACACTGCTCTTCTGTTTCTGTTGATTTTCTCCTGGCAGGCCGTATTGGTAGAGGAAAAGCCAAAAAATCTAATTTGTAAGCTCCTTCTGTTGTGGTTTTCCTTCTGACGTCTGTTGAGGCTCGTGTGTTCATTTCGCCTTCAACATGTAAAGACAGATTTTCGGATGCTTTCATTGTTGTAGATTTAATATGTTTCGACGTAGTTGACATCAGTTCATGGGATTCATCATAGCCCTGTTCTTTTTCTGTTATGGTGCCTCATGTCTCTTCAGACGCCTCAGGCAAAATTATTTCTTCCTGGTTCGTGGTAACCTCCTTATCAGTTTCATTTATTGTTCCTTGTATGTATTGACATACCTCTCTCTTCCATTGCTGTTGGTTGTTATTAAAAGTCAATTCACCCTCACGATTGGAAAATCTGGACCACGTGAACACATTCTGTTTACTGAAATCTTCCATATCTCTCAATAATTTCTTTTTCTTGTGATCTAACAATTTATTTTCATATCTTATCACTTTATTTATGGTGTCTTGCATAAAAATTTCAGTAGGTCCATCACCATAAAGTCCAAAAAGTTCATCTTGCTGTTGGACAATCTTGTTCCTAAGATCTATTTCTATGGGTTCAAAAAAATCTAACAAAAGTTGTATATATGCTTTGCTTGTATATAAATTAAGCTGTTGCCACCTCAATAACAGCTCAGGGTATAGATTCCCGTATGTCGGCATATTTTAGGACTCTAAGTCCTCGTAGAATCACATTTAGATTCAAGCTAGCTTCCAGATGGTAGCTTTGACACTGGAAGCGCTTGAATCTATAAATATTATTCTCAATGTCCCGTTTTAGATTTCTAACAACAACTTCATCCACAGTTCTTGTATTCACTGTAGGTTTATCCCTCTGTAGGTCAGTATTCATCAGCGGGTTCATTGTATTTGTTAACAGCCCTCGAAGTCTGCTGTTAACATTTGAGTCCATAATTTCAATGGAATTCGTCCTGGCTGCTGCTGCTGCTTCCATTACCAGTTGCCGAAAATGTTTGAATAAACAACCACGAGGCAAAGTCCCAATTAATTCCAAAAATATATCCCTTGTTAGAAAGCAGCAAAAAGCACGTTGTAGTAAAAAGCAATTAACGAACAGAGTCGTAATAAAATAAAATTAAAATAAATCCTTTAATGTAATAAAACAAGACATAAATTATTTCGTAAGCGCTTTCATGGAACTTATTGTCTGCTTCATCAGACGTTAAAATATTTCAAACAATCCTTTCTGGAATAGTAGCAATAAATATAAACAAAAGCTGATAAGTATATTTATATTTATGAATATATATATATATATATATATATATATATATATATATATATTACAAAATAATAACTAATATTTATAAAAAATAATATATAAAATTCATTTATATCCTCTTGCTTTCAAAATAGGTTTAAGGGATATAGCATTATATTCTTCCTGCCTTTGAATACTATAGTTAGTGCAGAATTAAAATGGATCTTTAGGTTAGCAGCACACAGAGGCAGAGGACTGAATGATGCTATATCCCTTAAACCTTGTTTAGATTTATTGCTACTATTCCAGCATGTATGCATATGTTTTACAAAGTTATATATTTGTTTCATTACATGAACACAACATGGACTTGTATTTTAAACTTATAGTTATATTTTAGATAATATATGTTAGATTATAGTATTTTATTATTGCCTAACATAATAGTCCATTAAATTATTTGCAATGTTATATATTTGTTATGTTATATATTTATGTTATACATTTATTTTATATCTCAACAGAGATTAAGAATGCACAATAGGAATCAAGTGTTTATACATCTTTAAACACTAATTGTTTTAGATGAATTGATTAAGGCAATTAACAAACAATGGAATGTATAAAAAGAAAGGATTGTTTGAAATATTTTAACGTCTGATGAAGCGGACAATAGGTTCCGTGAAAGCGCTTACGAAATAATTTATGTCTTGTTTTATTATATTAAAGGATTTATTTTAATTTTATTTTATTACGATTCTGTTCGTTAATTGCTTTTTACTACAATGTGCTTTTTGTTGCTTTCCAACAAGGGATATATTTTTGGAATATATATGCTATATATATATATATATATATATATATATATATATATATATATATATATATATATGTATATATGTGTATATATATGTATATATATATATATATATATATATATATATATATATATATATATATATATATATATATATATATATATATATATATATATATATATACAATTACATTTATACATGTATATAATTACATATATACATGTATATAATACATATAAACACACACACACACACACACACACACACACACACACACACACACACACACACACACACACACACACACACACACACACACACACACACACACACACACACACATATATATATATATATATATATATATATATATATATATATATATATATATATATCCATCCTCAACCCTTTTTTCCCAGTTTGCACATGGGTTTGGCATGTCACTTCAACAGTGACAGTCATCTCGAGCCAAGGTTTACACCACTGGGTGGCTAGCCGCGGCGCAGTAGTTCATCCTTACTGCTCGCTCACACACACACACTGTTCATCCTTACTGCTCGCTCACACACACACACTTATACCTACTGCGGATTTAGAGTGTCCACTCCACGTACTGCATGTCTTTGGAAAGTGGGAGGAAACCTGAGCGCCAAGAGGAAACCCATGTGACTGCAAGGAGGACATGCAGACTTTGCCCAAAATGTACCCCAGCTGAAAATCAAACTGGAATACCTCCTTCTGTGAGGTGACAATGCAACCACTGCAGCTGCCATATATGTTATATGTATATAAATAATAGATAAATATATTTGTATATTTTATATATAAATAAATAGAGATGTATATTTAGGTGATGATGCCAAGGACTTCCTTATAAATTTACATTTTCTGAATTATAACTCACTCCATTGAACCTTGGCTAGGCTGAGAAAGTTTGAAAATGCATGCCATGAAGCCATGAAATGCAACAGGGATAGTGGTTAGGAATAAGGGTTGAATGTTGCGAGGGAACTAGAAGAAGTTATCATGAAGCTGGAGATTTGTAAAAGAACAATATTTAAGCATCATAATCATGTCAAATTCTGAACAAATACCAACAAAAAAATTGTTTTGTTGAAGCTGACAGAGACAAACTTATGTGGTGGCTTAGTATATAGCTGGCTGCAGGATAATAGACCAGAGACAAGATTAGCCTGGGGTTTTAAACAATGAAAATGTTAAATGCCAATAATTTCAATTCAACTAGGAAACAAAGATGGAGCACTAAAACTGCAGCTTTTCTATTCTTTTATAAAGAGCACTGTGCAAAGTAGATGCCACATCAGCATGGCATAAAATGGTGGATGCTTTTCTTTAGTCCATTTAAACAGAGTTACGCCAGTTGAGTGCAATATGTTGAAGGCTGATATATCTTGGAGACTTATCTGAAATGGGCTATAATGGAATCCACAAAAGCAAAAACATCAAGCCTTAATGTTCTTAATATCAAATGTTATCCCCTTTTGCAGGACCTACTGCCTGCATTAACAGAGGTTTTCACAGAAATGTAAAAAAGGTTTACAATAGTAGTGGTTCCAAAAGTGTGGAAAAATCCTGTCCAGGTTAATAATTATCCATCAATTTCTGTGTTATACTTTGATGTAAAAATATATGCAAAAATTCTGGCCAATAGGTTAAAGACTTTAATACCAATGATCACATCACCAGAGCAAAAAAGGGTTCAGGTAAGGAAGAAGTATTGTTGAGCATATTAGACCTTTAATTATAATGATACAAGCCTAACAGGTGGAGACACGTCCAACAATAACAGTGCATGCAGCCTTTGAAAAGTCTTTCACTACATTAATTAGAAGTATTATTGAAGGTCTTACATACAAAGTATTCAGTTGGGAAATGATGTGGGGAATCCAGCCTGTTTACTACAGTCCCATGGCGATAATATTAATGAATGAGTTCTTGTAAGACATGTTTAAAATGTATCAGAGAACAAGGCAGAGATGCTTCCTATCCTTGGTGTTATTTCTAATGGTGATAAGAGATTCTACTACGCCACATCAAACTCTATAACAGTGCAAGTGATGTCATTGTTAATATACTGAAATCAAAGCTGTTTACTAATGACTATCTCTTAACAAGTAAGCCAGAAAAATAATTGCATAGTCACAAATTAAATGATGGGCAAATTTACAGAATGCTCAGGACTGCACCTCAGCTCTTAAAGCAGAATTGTTTTCAGTCAGCAAAGCAGCTAAAGCCTTTTGGAGAAGGCATAAAGATAATTATTTTGCATGTATTTCTAACACAATTGCTGGTGATAGTAGAAACACTAGAAGTATAGATACTGAGAATTGAGGAGGTACTGAACATAAAGTCATTTATGTGATTTCACAAAGACAGTGACAGTAACTAATCCAAATATCCTCTGAACTACCATGCATTAATTTGGTCACACACTCACAAATACACACACACACACACACACACACACACACACACACACACACACACAGTCACAAATATACACACACAAACACATGTACAGTTTGCCTCCACAATATTTAGGAATTCTGCTACATCCAGACACTGACATCTTTTGTAGAAGTTGTTTGTGCAATTGCATAAATAGTAGAAGATAAGATTCTTGTTAATGGGCAGGTAACATACAAATATGGTCTTTTTATCTGTGATTTTCCTATTTTCTTGTGTGTGTGTGTGTGTGTGTGTGTGTGTGTGTGTGTGTGTGTGTGTGTGTGTGTGTGTATGAGTGTGTGTGTGTGTGTGTGTGTGTGTGTGTGTGTGTGTGTGTGTGTGTGTGTGTGTGTGTGTGTGTATGTGTGTATATGTATATATATATATATAAAAATAAAAATATATATATATATATATATATTTTTTTTTTGTCTACCTTCTATCATGTTACTTGCTTGGTTTCCCAGTGCCCCACCTCTATGTCAGCTGTATTAGCCAATCTCCATACACCTCCCGACTTACACTCATATGATGGGGTGGAACATGGATCCCAAGTGCATCCAGGGGCTTGGCTGTCTCTGCATCCATCCAGGGAGTGGGGGTTCTTTTAGGCCCTACCAATTCTGCCTCCCTCATAGCAATGGTTATATCCAAGGGGCAGGTGTGCCATGGTGATATTGTGGGTATCCCCCCGCCTCCATGCCAGCTCAGCGACGTCCACCCCTGCCTCCCCTTGGACCATGCTTCCTCACTACAGCATCCTCAACTAGTACCAAAGATCATTGGAGGAAATACTCATGTCTCTGCCCTCCTCCATTGTATGCACACATATCCTTTCCTGCTGCTCTGTCAGTCACCCAAGCCACTAACTGAATCCAGGTCATCTGAGTCATAGTCAGAGTTTTATCCCTCTGCAACATCAAAGCATTTTTATTCTGCAAAATAGTCTGACAGAGAAGTCAGCAGCATGTTTGTTCAACAGTGTCTAACTGGTTTAGAAGTTCCTCTGGGACAATGGACCATGCAATCTTCTAAAATAAGTTTTATTTTCACTGCAAAAGTCATGTGATTAGGATATCTAGATCTCAGAATATATGCCTCAGCCTTCACTATAACACCTCAGGGGCAAATAGGTCAGTTGAACCTTTCCTTTTTGGGAAGTGTTGGTGGGCCTGTATCCTGGGAAGTGACAAGACTGAAACGTATGGATTGTTTATGAGAAAAAATGCCAGGTAGGCTATCCCTGTGGTGTGTGATTAAAGTTACTCATAGTCATTTGAAATGGTTTGGTAAATTACTTTCTGTGCTCATAGTGGGGTGGTGTAATTCCTATATGGATTCACCCATAGCTGAAATTAGATGGATTGCCACTGAAATGGGGGACTGAGTGGAACAAGGTATTGTCATATTTAAGCATTTGTAAGGCAGAGAGGATGTGACTAAGGTACTTGCCTCCTCTCATTGCCTCATAAGGGATTATGGCCTGCAGAAGAAGTAATTTCTTGAAATATCTGACATTAAGGAATACAGAAGGACATGCC
Organism: Protopterus annectens; assembly: GCF_019279795.1. Lineage (NCBI taxonomy): Eukaryota > Metazoa > Chordata > Ceratodontiformes > Protopteridae > Protopterus > Protopterus annectens. The sequence goes on along the minus strand of NC_056725.1, from coordinate 780,811,539 downwards.
AAACTTAACACATCCATACTTAACATCATTTCTATTTGACTTAGGTTCATATGTTCTTAGGTGATTATTGTGGTAATGGCCCTGGAGGGGGGACTCCTTTTAAACCTGTCCATGCTTCCCAAATGCAGCTGACAAGTTTTGTTACCCTAGGACTATTTTAAGTGTTATATATAGGCTTGAGTATGAGTGGTCAAGGATTTACAGGCTGCTCTTTTTTTTTACTTGAAATATAGTTGCCAGACCAGGGGATAATTTCTGATTCCCCTTCCACTGGTCCAAGTTACTCTTGAATTGGGTAAAGGAAGAACTCTGCTTCACATGGATGGAACGCCTGTTTCACAGAAGGGGTAGTCTCTGGGATACATACCCATCCCTCCAACATGGCCTATTTATGCTGCAGATGAGATTTATGTCTCTAGATCAGGTAATTCTGATGTTGTTTGTTTTGCAGATATATAACAGGCCAGTCAGAGTGGGATCAGAGGGTGCTTTATAGGCCAGGCATAGATCACCTCTCAGCAGTCTGTCAGAAACTCTGCACAGAGATAAGACCTTGAGGCGGTCTGCATTATTTTTATGGAGAATCTCTGTGGATGCTTCATTTGTTGCATATGCCTAGTCAGGTATATATTAAAGGTGTTACTGTACTCAAAACACAGAACTGGGAGGTTAAGACAAAAAATTAGGCCAATAAAAGGCAATGGAATAGACTGCATCCCTTTGGGAGGCCTATTCTAAATCTAACTAAATGAGTGGACCAAAACCTTTGAGGCTCCTGGGAATTTAAATAAATTTGCACACTGTAACAGATCATTGCATGTGATCAACCCTTTTATGAACTACAAGGAAAAGATCCTACTGTTTTACAATCATAGTTACTGCTGGACCCATGAAGATAGTTTGAAACAGGGACATAGCGGTGCATGGAGATTCATTGCAGCAGCAGGATCTCCACAGGCTAGATAAAAATTGCGAGACTGCACAGTTGTGACTCCTCAGTGGTATATGGCAAATGACATAACAACTCAGAAAGGTAGAACTGTTTTGGTAAAGCCCTTGCAGCAGTTCTTCAATATGAAACCATGCATGCATATTTGACTTCTCATGAGACTTATTTTATTTCATTTTTTTAAGTAATGGCCTCTTACAAATATGTTTGATGTGTAATTGTTGTGGGTGTTGCTGAAGTATATGATTTCTTATTTGCAAGCACTTAAATCACAGGCTATTTCATCAGTTCATACAATTCTATAATATTTTCACAAACCTAAGTGCAAAACCACAAAACTAGAGTTTTTGAAGGGGGTACCCTGCATCCCAATATCCATGCATCTATCTACCTATTTATATACTTATATGTGTAGACTAACTCCAACAATTAAAGAAATAAAATAATATTTCCTTAATCATGCTCTTCTCTCATCTTGCTCTTTCTAATGCATTCTAGCCAAGGAACATGTTAGTCAATGAAACTGCACCCTCTGAGTTTTAATTCAATCTTTAATTCAATCAACATGCATTCAGTCGTAAGGGGATAACTGTTTGCTGTTATCTTGTTAAAATCTGTAGCACTGCACTTTACAGTAACTTGGTTTGATGTTAATATCGCTTGCTATAAAATAAGCCAACTTTTCTCCTCAAAATATACATATATCTTTCTGGGCTTTCTAAGAGGTTCTATACTTTGATTCTGAGGTGATTTTACTTAACAGTGTAGTGAAGCTCATGTTACAAAATGCTAATTTAAAGTTGCATTACATTTTTTTCAGTTATTTTTAGTTTAAGTATTTAAAACTCAGTCTGATTTGTCTGTGAGGCTCTTCTGTCACTGACTTGATAGGGTTGTGATTTTGTTTTAGCTTTTATTGTTTTATTTTAACATTCTTGCTCTAATGTTTAAAGTTTTTGTAGAACTTTAAACTGGGTGCGAAAGCTATATATTTTTATGAGTGCAGTGTGGTAAGTTTCATTTTTTTTTTAATTATTATTATTATTAAAGGTCTGGGATCTTGATATGGGCTATGGAGTTTGTCTGATAACATGAACAAAATGATTATAAATACTTGGAAAAAAAGTATGGAATGCAGATTACTAAAAAATCCCTACATCCTGAAACTAACAAGCGGTTTATCATACCATATATGGGTCTGTTGTTGGGCTAAATAGGTTTTCAATATATTTTTTATTTTACACATTTGTTAAAGGGTAGGTGAATTGGTCATTAGAGAACCTTTTCAGTCTTGACCTGAACCACAAGATAAGGATGAATCCAGTACATACTGATACTTTATACTAGCCAAACAATCAGCATATTTTCTGGAAGAAAACAGAGCAGACAAAGAAAAATCATGCAGTCATAGTAAGAAAGTGCAAACTCCACAAAGACAGTGACTGCTATAAGGCAGTGATCTTATCCACTGAACCCCAATGCACAGGTGTGCAGACCCAGGTGCACAAACAATCATACACAAATAAATATATGTAAGCCACTGCATCCAGTAGCATGAAATCAACAAGACTAAGCAATACAAGTCTCTTAACAGAAGCTACAATAAAAAATATAAATAAAAAAAATAAAAGCATTAGTGAAATAATATGTTACAACTCTTTATTTAAAGAAAGACTTATTCCACAGTTATAGAAGTGAGAAGTGTATAAAAGTCTCTGAGTACTGTTAGAAACGATGTCTTGGCATTATTATTGTTTATCTGGAGCTACCAGGAACAGTCATAGCTACTATACAGTCCATCTTAGAGAGCTACATCAGTCTCTCGTTGTTTAACATTTCCACCTCATCCTCCCACTCTGTAACACATCTGTCTCCAGTAGCATTCTCTGCCAAATCTCACAATTACTCCATTCTCGACCCACATAATGTTGTTAATATTCATTTCAGAACTTCTAGTCTCACACCAAGCACTATAACTTCAAGTATCTAATCTAGAGACTTAGACAGTCTTCTTCACCAAACCACTCGTACTTCAGTCTTGCCCCGACCTTTGAACCCACCTCATTCTTCGTTAAAGCTCTGCTCAGTTTTCAAACATGAATATTTCTCTATCTAGTGACCTGTTTCACTTCCTAAGCCCTGGTATCAGTTGTAATAGGAACCTTCCATCCTCCAGTCTCCATAAAACATCCATATCAACTTTAACAGATTCCTTGTAATCTCAAATCTCCCCCAAATCTCTTTGACTCGCCATCCTAAACCAGAGGCAGATCATGGTCAAATGGGGCCATAGGCAGGGTAGTTTTCAACATTTTTTTCCAGTTAGCACTGAAATAAAACGTATGAACTAATAGTGATGAAACTACCCATTTCAGAACATTTCAACCATAAAAGGCCTCTCAAACTTCACTACAGTCCACCAATATCAGTCAATATGCACAATCTCTGCAGAAGAAAACGTCATCTGAATAATTCCACATTAAAGAGATCTGTAACTAATGAAGAGATTGCTGTTGGCAAACAACTTTACATTTCAGTGTTGCATCTCCAAATTCAGTCCCTACTGCCCTTGAAGAATAAATTGACTATATTACATTAAAAAATGGTAAGCTGGTAGTATTGCAATAAGGAATGACTAGTAGCAAACCAAGAGGTTCAACATTATAAGGCATCTCATCAAAAAGAGGACATACTCAGGAGTATAGCACTCCCACCCCCCTCTCAAATTACACCACAGTATCTGCAATCCATCTACATGGTGTGGGAACCGAACCCATAGGCTTACTACACCAAAGGTACATACACAACCTATTTTGCCAAACCTCTCAACCTCTATGTGCAACAAATCTGGACAAAGGTAAAAGTAATGAGGGAAAGGCCCCAAATCAGGGATTAGATTTAAATATTGCTCTTATAAATTCAGAAAGTTGCTAAAATAACAGTTTTTTCATTAGCATGCACTTACTGAACAATAAGAAGTCTCAAACTTAAACGTCTGTTGTTATTTAATGACTTCAGTCTTTAATGATTTACCAGAAAACCACAAATTTTATTAGGAACAGACCAAAAACTATTAGGCAAAAATCTGGACATTTTGTGAAAATCTGAACAGTTGAGGGGGTATGAACATTGCTTTCAAATTGCATAGCACAAACACTGATGGCCATTTGCCAAAGAAAACAGTAGCACACTGAAAACAGATTTAGCATGAGCAACAGTAAACTTCTCATCCCTTGAAATTCACAGTTCATTGAAAATGCACTGAAATTAACAATTCCTCAGAAAATGCACTGAAACTCACAATTCCTTGAAAAATTCAGTGAAACTCACAGTTCCTTGAAAAATGCAGTGAAACTGTTAAGTAATCAGGTAGGTGGTGTACAGGATTCAGGCTGTTGTTTCCTGTAATAAGAGTACAGGGTATGAGCCCAAGCAAGTCAGTTAACTAACCTGCCATCACCTTACAGTAAGGCAAATATGTCCATGTCTGTCTTGTTTCATCATATCTCCAGAACATCTCATTAAGGAGAAAGGAAAAGAAACTTTAAATTCCATGGAAAAAAGAAGCAGAAGCGACAAAAATATGTGTGTGCGGTGCATGCTGCCTCTCAGGAATGGAGATACATGCACAGACTCAGAGTGCATTTTTAAAGAAGAATGCTGTTAAAAAATACACATTTTTTTTAATTAAAAATTAAATGCTATGACAGCCCCCCCCCCATCCAGCAGCCCCCCCCCCCCCAACCAACAGGCCCAAGGCAATTGCCTAGGTCATCTAGTGCTGGATCCAGCTCTGTCACACACCCTATCACATTTGGTGTTCTAAGGCAATATACAACTACTTTACATTTAATGATTGTTCCTTATTCATGTCAGACAATACTTAACCTAAATGCAAATCTCACACATAAACTGCTCCTTTTAGTAAGGAAATTCTGAACATCATAGGACATCACAAGAGACAGCACTTCACTAAGCCAGTGCCACAGCATAGAGGGATAAAGCCCTGACCATGATGCATATAACATGAGCTTGATTAGGAGCTCAATAGTCTGCAACACTAACAGGGCAAGCGAGGTGCACCTGTCCTGGAAGAAGAGGAGAGAGGAGTGTGTATAAGGGGTACATAATGCAGTTTGATTACCCTGGCAGAGGTGAGGGAAACAGCTGCAAAGTGCTTCATGAGAATGGGCTGTACAACTTGCTGACATTAGCTCTTTCCAGAAGTGAGGGGCACTTCAGCACAATCTACCCAATTCACTAGCCACCTGCAGTTGGCTACAAAGGTGCATATGAGGAGATAAAAGAAAAAATGAGGTGAAAACACTCAGGAAGCAGTATGCAACAGATCCACAATGTCTTGATATTCTAGCAGCCACTTTCTTTATTGGAGTAAGTCTAAGAGAAGCCAAGATGAGTAGGTAGACCCATCAAAGGAGTTGAGCATTTTTGTTTGACTGATGGTCAGCTGCAAGAAGAAAAAAGAAAGAGACTGTCAAGAAAAATGAACTTTGTCTAAGTCTCTTAGATTCCACTGCAACAAACTGCAGCCTCCATCAGATACCTGCACAGTTACCGTCATATCACTTACATCACAAATAAACATAAGTTGTCCAGAAGTCACATTGTTAGCAGTCTGTGCCCATAAGGCAGAGTCATAGCTGAGCTATATAGTGCCCTGTGCCATTTCCCAATCTGGTGACCCTAAACTCTAAGCTCAGGAACAAAATAAAAAAGGTCCCTTCTCCTGTCTGGTGCTCCTCACCTGAGGAGCAAACCAGATCTATTTCCATTCTCCTCAATATCTAAGGTGAAGAGCAGAAAACAGAAAAACTCTACTGTCCTACTGCAGGACTAAAAAGAAAACTGTTTCTACTTTTAACAACTGAAGAAAACCACTTGCTACATTTGTAGCAAGTGGCTTGTTGCAACTTATACCATACATGAAGCATGTCTCCTGACTGCAAAAGCAGTATCAGCATTTACTTCTGTACCGGCAATCAGAAATGTCAGAAAGGAAATTAATGCTGGTGCTGGTCTCCCAAACACACCTCCTAACATCTTTTGCCTAGAGTGGCTGCCCCTTCCCCACCCTTCTGCCATAAGGCCATACAGAATAGCAGATCTACATCCATAAAGTAGACAAAGCCTGGGTTTACTTAGAGAAATGTTCTAGTCACTGATGACAATATAATTAGGCACACTCACCAAACTAGACAAAAGCAGAGTGACAGTAAGGTGCTTATCAGGAGTCAGGATATGTGATGTCACAAGGTTTCTAAGGACTCAAATCTGACAAATACAATTATTAATTATAACGTAATGGTGGCTCTTGTAGGACTGAGCAATCAGAGATGATCCACCCAGGGGAAATGTATAGAGATAAGTTTAATCTTACTATGCATGTGTGGAAAATCTTAATATAGATGCATTGGTCTTCAGTAATATATTGCCTACACTTGAATGATTCTGAAATATCAAGGCAAGATTTTTAGCTTCAAGACTTGGCTAAGTAGTTTGTCTCTTTCAAAGGAGATCCAATATGAATCAACCCAGAATGAAACATTGAGTAATACTTTCTGTTTCGCCAGAGATAGAATACACTTTTTACTTCAAGGTTTTCACATACTAGTAAAACATTTGCTTTCCCCATAGTACCTTTTGTAGGCAGAATTCTGATTCTTGACATTCCAATATAACAAATTCTAACTGAGATTGTATCAAAGGGCACTACATAATGTTAGGAATCTAAACAGAAACAAGCACAGATTAGAGCCTGCCCTGCGACTCAAACACATACGTATTTGTGTCATTACTGAAACATGGCAGAAATTCAACGAGAACACAGTCTGTAGCAGAGTCCATCACATATAATGCCTTCAGGCCTAGGGAAACTGCAAGAATGTACCTGTATTTGTCAGATACACCATAACTTCATGTCAGAATAAACACAACCTCAACATGGAGCTACTAGACATTTAAATCATACTAAACAACCCAATATTATATGATAGTTACCTCTTCACTTCTGTCACTGTCTCCCAAAGATCACAGCAATTGCCTAAACATTTTTGAGGGGTTAAACATCAAACCAAATGCAACTGCAATCCTATTAGGTGAATTCAATTACACAACAATTGACTGTCTCATTTACATTATGAGTAGTGGATATCCCAATGTTTCCTGGACTTCATAAATGCTGATGTACTTGAGAAAATAGGGAAACTACCTATCACTGGTTCTTGTAATGTAGACCTGGTCCTTACAAAATTGCTCTACTCTGTATCCACTCAGGAACTCCTAGTCTCTGGTCAAATCTAATCACAAATCTGTCATATTTTTGTTCAGGTCCGGCAACCCCTCCCCACAATCAAATGAGTCAAATTTTCCAAAGTAAACCTGCTTCAGACTGCAGAAAACTTGGGCAGATTTCCCAACAGTCCCAAAAAAGATCCTTCAGAATGGATTGTCACCTTCACCTGCCACTTTTACAAAACCTAGTTGTAATGAGAAGTCAATATCCACATGACTTAAGTATAATGATAAATTCACAAACAAACCACTATGGTAGATCACCCATATTAATACATTATATAACAAAAGAAAGAAAATAACAAATGGCTACCAGAAGTCCCTTCTCACATCTCAAGGACATACTGAAACAGATAAGAAAGGATCTTAGGATTGATATTAGAACATGTACAGGACAGTACAAACTTAAGGTCACCACAAATGCCAAGGTAATCTCAAAGTCTTCCTTCAGTTACATCACAAAACTAAGAAATAATGTCCAACAATCCACAATAGGCCATAACAACTCAGCATATTCAGCTCCAGGGACATAGACAACATTCTAGCAGCCAGACTTTGTGTAGATTTTACCCTGTCTGCCCTAATTGTAACCTTCACCATTCCAGAAATAATAGGGTCCCTCCCTCAAAATTAGCATGTAAGAAGTCTTACCTTTTGTGCCCATAGCTGAGAAATTTTCATCCATGGGATTAGATAACATACCAGGTTATATTTTCATTAGTGCCAATTATGTATGGCCATGGTGATGCTCCTTCACAAAGGTAGCCCCTACATAGACCCCAACAACTGTAGCTGCAACAGCCTCACCAGTCTTATATGCAAATCCATTGAAAGAGTAATAACAAAATTAATTTATTCAGACAAAGAAAACCTAATGGGCATAGATCCAAAGTAACCTGGCTTTGTGATGGTAGATTCTGTCTCTTAAAATTGATGAGTTTTATGAGGAAGTCACCAAAGTTGTGGACAATGACCATAGAGTGCACACCAACTACCTCATCCTGGCCACTGCTTTTGACACAATCCCCACACTAACAGTATTGAAAAATTAGTAGAATTCAGTTTTAAGCCATATGTTATCGTCTGGATTTGAACCAATGCCAACAGATTAGCACATCTCTCCTTATACTCTACACTTTCTGCTCTTCCATCTATGCTATCTTCGAACCAAAAAAGACCCACTTCTGATTGACAACACTTCTCCCAAACTCATCTCTGAGGCAGCCATATCAAGGGCAAATTACTTAGTAAAATCAGAACTTACAATGCGGTTCCAAATGTTATATTCTTATTAACTCATTAAATGCTCTATCTGCCTCAAGGGACTATTGTAATTTGGTATTTCCTTAATTGTGGTTTGTGTGGTTTGTCAAAGGACTAAAATAGAAATGTAACTAATATGGTACAGTTAAAGTAATTTGCACAAGGTGCTTTAGCACTTCAACTGTGACTGCAAATACCATATTGACATTCATTTCTAAATGCCGATCCTGGACAACCACACCATCAGCATCTCCAGGTCACATTTCCCCAACACCTTGCACTCAGTGGAGCCACCATATTCATCCAGCCCTAAACCACTAATGTACATATTAGAGATTAATCTATATTCATTCATTTTGGTCCTTATTGCTTTCTTAGGGATTGGGTTGATAGTAGATTTGACTGTTATTATATATATATATATATATATATATATATATATATATATATATACATATATACACACACACACACACACACACACACACACACACACACACACACACACACACACACACACACACATATATATATATATATATATATATATATATAGCGAGAGAGAGAGAGAGAGCTAAAATGAAAGTATTTTAGCCCATTCAGACTTGAACCAGTTTTCCTGTGTGGCATATCTTTCAAAGGCCAAGAAATTTCCCTGCTTAATTTCTTTATGACCGGCACATTTCTTGGGGATAGCTTTCACATTAGTCATTCCCATTAACTGCTCTTGAAGTTGTACCAACTTGTGATTTGTTTCCACATTATATCACATCTATATTACTATACACCTAATGGAGAAGATCATTTAGGTAAAGTTCTGGCCTCAAGATATGACGGCATGCTTCCAAAGTCTGACTCTCACCTCTGAAGGGTACAAATTGGTCTATGGGCTCTTGCAATGACCATGGAGTGGGCCCCAGGTTAGGGTTTAACTCTTGCCTAGATGAGGAATGAATGGGTTAATTGGAAGTTGTGGAGAGATTTATGAATGTCATGTGAGGTAGCCCTCCAAAAAAAAGCACTGATAATGACAGAGTAAGAGGGGCATAGCCAGATCAGTAACTGTCCTAAGCCAGCTAGTGACTGTAAGTATTCCATACGTGGGACAGTAAGCAAGAAACCACACTTAGATATAGTGAGTTGTCCATATTTCAGTGTATATTTTGTGCCAACAATCTTTTCAGTATAAGTATCACATGAATCATATAGAATAATGATGGGATGAAAATGTCTAATTCAAAGGTGACTCTGTAATTTGGCATAAATACTCTACACTCACCAGACTGGATAAGAATAGGGTGATTGTAAGCTGGTGCAAGGATCCATGATGTCATATGTGCCCTGAGGTCCCTTTAACCAGACAAGTATACTGAAACCTACTGGTTGCCCATGTGGGAGGGAATGACCTGAGGCGATACACCCAGAAAGACGTGGTCTAGCTTACTATGTATGTGTTAGAGGCAGGAAGGACACTGGTCTTGAGTAGTATCTTGCCTTCATCAAGAATGATGCTTAGATACAAGATAGGATAATTGGCTTTTAACAACTGGCTGTTGTCATTCTAAAGGGATCCAGTATAAGTTGGCCTGGGATATTATGGTAGACAAGCCTTCCAGGTTCCCTGGAAATGGCTAACACCTCACCCACCAGGTCTTCCTCACACTGGCTAAATGCTTTGCTGCCACCATAGTGACTTTTTAGGGAGACTCTTCCTACTGGACTTTCCAACAAAGAAACAACCCCAAATTCAGACAATATCATGGTGGCACTACTCAACAGTAGAAATCTAAACAGAAAAAGGACAGAACTTGAGGTCCTCTTGCAACCAGAACACATTCATACATGTGTAATTACTGAGAATGGTTTGAATGCAATGACAACACTCCTTCTATGCTAGGGTTTAGTTCCTATCTTACCTTCAAGCCTTTTAATAACTGGGGAGAGTATCTATATTTTTTAGAAACAATATCATCTCATGTCAGATTACCATGAACCCTAGCTTCGAGTGCCTGGAAATCCAAATAACCATTAATAAACTCCAGATCCCCATTAATGTTCTCCAATGATCATTTTAATTGTCTTAATACCATTGAGGGGTATAAATATCAAACCAAATACCTTCTTGCTAGGGGACTTCAGTTGATTGGCACACTTACACCACTAAAATGGATATGCTCAGTATTTCCTAGACTTTGTTAATACTAATGCATTGGGGCAAACAGTAAATTTACCCACTAAAGGCTCTAATACCCTTCATCTATTCCTTAATAACCTAGTACCATGCCTTTACCCCACTATGTATCTCCACTTATCTGGTTAAGTCTGATCTCAAATCAGTTACCAACAAAAGAAACAACCTTCAGGAATTTCTCCAGGGCAAGTCTACTTCAACTTGTAGAAGACCTAAGCAAAATTACCAATAATCCTTTACAAACAGACCCAGCTGAGAGGGCTGTTATGGTCACCTTTAAACAGCTGCATAGAAAAGTCTGTACCCATCTGTCCTAAATATAATGCTAAATTTGGGAATACAACTCTCTGGTGGAATTGCCATATTAGTAAACTGTATAAAAAAGAAAGAATATAATGAAAATTTTGTAAGGAATCCCCCAATTTCCATAGCTGAAGGCCACATTAAAACATGTCAGCAAGGAATTAAGAGCACTATTAGAAACTGAAAAGCAAAGTCACCTCAGACATCAAAGGAAACTATAAATGTTTCTTCAATTATGTCAGGAAATTAAGGACTAATGTTTAACAATGCAATGAGCTCATTTCTAAGATAATGCATATATTGGTGCATTCCAGAGTAAGCAGTCACCGTAGGGAGTGACGTTTTTTCTTGAGGCTCCTAGAGTAGCAGTACCTTCATGTCTCTCTTCATGCAATCCAGGGAGGTATTTCTCCAGTTATTTACTCCCACGTGTACTATGACAGTATCATATATGTATTTGTGGTGCAAGGTCCTGTGTGCTGATGTGGTGAATCCTGGGACCCAATAGGTAACTAACTATGACCCATTTCTTACTCAACATGGTGAGTGGCGCATCACTGTATCTCACTATGGAGTTACATATGCTAGGATTCTATGCAGGTTTACTTTATGAGCTTTTGAGTTGAGACACCTTAAGTTTTAGATGCATGTTTCATGGTGGGTGCTGCCTAAGTTGAGTGTTTGTGAGGTTGCTGAGAGTATTTGTTTCTATGATCACATTTACAAGGCCTTTGTAGTTTAGGTATGTTACTTTTAAGCTAGTCAGCATATGTAGGTCTATGTATTTGGTCTGTATTGTGTGTGATAGCTATAGTGTGATGTTATGTGTTACTAGCAACTTGTTTGCTATTTGTAGTGGCTTTATGTGTGAGAGATTTCCCTCTAAAAACATTGCATAGCTACACCTCTCACACATTATGTAGGTAGTTGAAGGTTGTCATTAAACATGAAACAATTGCCACATTGTCTCAGGATGCCCAGTTCAACAACACTGACTACAGAGATGGTTAGAAAGAGCAAATCCATGGTTCCAGTTTTTATTAATGTGGGATAAAGGAACAGTTGTGCCTAAGAGGTTTGGAATTGACTAATGAATGTGCAATCTGTCTGATAGTGGAGATAATGCTGGTCTCAACATAGCAATGAATCAATGTCCCTTTGCTCCTTTGTTCCTATTCTTAGCAGAAACAAAGGGTAGGACCAATCCCAAGCTGCCTCCTCAGAGGTAGTATTAACCCCGATGTTGATAGGTTCAGTACACTAGCTATAGTCTTCTCTTGGTAGATACCCAGGATAAAGAAAACTACAGCAGCTAAATGCAACTGAAAGCCAAGGCCCTGAAGAGGTTCTCACTAAAAACGCAATCAAACTACTCAGTCAAGTCCCATACATACTGCTCAGTCCAAGACCAGCAGGAGTCAATGCCCATCATCTCCTTCTCCCACCAGCAAGCAGTATCAGTAATCCCAAGACGACTCATGCAAAACAATTTTTCAGGCTTTCTAGTGGTTTGTGATCACTAGGAAGGCTAGGAAATAATGTCTTTTAGCTACTTCTCTCACTAGAAGCATAACAGAAGCTCTAGTACCAAGCTGATTCCTGACAAACAATTCCTAGGCTCTGCAGTGATTGGTAGTTAAACACAGGTGTTACAGATTTTAAAAGATAGATAGAAAAAATGGACTAATACTCTGAATATTGCAGTGTGCACTAAGTGCGTGGGATGATATAAAACAGAGTCAAGCTTTAACAGTCTAAGGGGAGGGCCAGCCCAGTTTGATCTTTTCAGTGCCCAGTAAAATGAGAAGATGAAATGAGATAGGGTGGGCCTCTGAAGGCCATCTCTAAAGTAGGGGCAGGCAGCTCAAAAACCACCACATTTAAAAGTACAACATGGACTGGGCACATGGGTGGTAAAATCCAATTCCATCACATAGCATCGGAAATCTCAAAGCACTAGCAACTAAATAAGAATGCAGCTAAATAAGAAGTCCCACTTCCCAGTTCCCCCCACTAACTAGCCAGGCTTAACTCCTTTTCAGTCAAAAAGGAATGGTTATAACTAACCATAGTCAAGAAGAATTAATGTTGTTGTTGTTCCTTCGGCTTTTCCCGGTTAGGGGTCGCCACAGCGGAACTCCGGTCTGCTAATGACTGGCAGTAGATTTTCACAGCGCCGAGGTGCCAGCTCGACACCCAACCTTCAACAAAGGCATGCCTATTCACGCATGTCTTTTGAATGCCACATAAACTGCGGGGAGGACATGCAGACTCCACACAGAGGGCGCTCCAGCCGAGAATCAAACAGGAGAACCTCTTGCTGTGAGGCGACAACGCTACCGCTGCACCTTAAGAAAAAAAAAAACAAAGTAAAAAAATAAAATAAAACAGACTGCAATGTAATAACAGCAAACATAAAAAATAATGTAAGTATTCAAACGTAAATGAGGAAATTCAATCTAAACTCCACTGCCATCACACACAGCAGCATTGATCGCACAACACTTACAACTAAATAAGAATGCAGTTAAATAAGAAATTCAGCGGCTTAACTCTTCTCACTAATTAGCTAGATTTAACTCATTTTCACTTAGTGAACAGAAAAATCATGTATTCAAACTGGCCCAGGCCAAGAACTTTTAAAACTTCAAGAAAAAAATAAAGGCAAAACAAAATTTAAAATAAAACAAGCCTTAAATGAGGAAATGCAGTGTCAAATCCCCAGCGGTTACACAGCAGCAGCACTAACATCAAGCACTCGCATCAAGAATCAGTTCTAGGTTCCACACCCTACACACGGCCTGGAGGTTATCCCAGAATAAAACATATGTAGAGACAAGATAAGAGCTGATGAATTTCTAAGCATAGCATCACTCATCATTGTCATCACTGTTAAGGTTAATCAAATTCTTGATCACCCAGTCAAGAATAACTTCCATGTCTACTCTAAGATGGTTAAGAGCAAACACAGATTCCTGAGAAAATGAGAGGTAGGGCTGAATAATCACCAAATTATGAGCCTCCTGAATGTATAATGTCTTCCAAAAGCAACATGTACATCATCAATATAAGGGGGTAGTGGGTTGTAATCCTATGGTATATCACAAGTAAGAAGGTAAGACAATGATGACTTAGTCCGTTATGCTGGTCTCTGCGTATATCAAGAGCTGTAAGAGACAAACCAGTGTAGTCCAACAATAGTAGTAGCACAGTGCTGTTCAAATGGTTAAGAAATAATACTGAACCCTTGCCATAAGGAGGTAATTAGTGACTTTGATTAGAGTAACCTCAGTACTACATCTTTCTCTAAAGCCAGACTGGAGAGGATCATGGATAGCATTATCTCTCAAATAAAACTCCAAATGAAGGTACACTACATTCTCCAAGATCTGACTGACAAATGGAAGACTGGAGATAGGTGATAACTAGTTATATTGTCCAAATCCTTTTTAAGGACTGGAGTAGCAATGTCTCATTTAGCTCTTTAGAGAACACTACATCCTAAAGTGAGGTGGTGACATTTTTGTACAAGGCTAGGTCAACAACCAGCAGGTATGTACTACAAGCCAAATTGTGCTGGATCCGATGAGAGAATAGTGTTACACATATTGAAAAGCATGGAGATGTATTTCCAATGATCCCATGATAAATTCAAGGCAAATTAGTCTTCTGACCATTATTGTCTTGTCAGTACCCCCACCCTTAGACAGCACCTCCTTTTCCAAGGCTATCCAGGCTAGACAAGCCAGAGATGAATTTGTGAATACTCATCCAATTATTCAGTTAATGTTTAAAGGAAGATAATGTAACACACTGCTTGATTTACAATGGGAGTCTACTGCAGAGGTGGGAAAGGCACTGTCCACTGAACCTCTCACTCCACCATGTTTTATTTATTTGCCGATGGTTTTAGTGGGACTAATAGATCTGTAGAGGAACAAGAGATCCATGACACCTGAATCACAGTCATGAACCTGATAATTGTACTTTACTTGCTTTTGGCCCAGGATATGACTGAAAAACATACATTGTTATGAACACACTTACCAGCTTAAAACATGAGAAATTAAGTAAATGGAACATTATGTCCTTCCATAATGGTTAATATAAAGCAATCTCAGAGGAACATGTTGATGTAGTATAAATAAACGAACAAACAAACAAATAGTAGACAGCTACATCTAAGGCAGATATACAATATAGGGATTACCTTGCTGCAGTTTCTAAAGGAAAAATAAAACAAAATAAAACAAATACACGTGCAGACCCGGACCCAGGAGATTAATGTTACACGATGTTACTGTAAACAATTTATACAATAAGGGGATACTGGGACACATATGCAGATGCTTTCCAAATATAAAAAAATAAAGTTTTTTTATTTGCATAAACTGCTGGTGAGATGCTACTAGGGACAGCATATGTACTTCTGAACTGATATCCAGAAGAGTAGCTAGGGTGGGTGGAAGGGGGCAGCAACTCTAGGCACAACGTATTAGGGGGTGTAATCAGCAGACGTGGCTCAGTCCATAGTACAGCAGGGGCATTCAGTTTTGTGCTGGCATTTCTGAATGCTAGTACTGAAATGAAGTAGCTGTGTTTGCTGTGCTGAGTCCCTTGCTTCATGTGTGGCATAACTTGCCGCAAGACTTGCTACAGTTTTTAAAAGTAGAAGATTTATTTTATTTTTCTCTCAAACTGAGTTGCAGAGGGACATGACTTCTTATTAAAGGAGCACTGAATAAGGAATGAGTGCCAGATGGTTGAACAGACATTTCTTTGGCCTTTTTTTATTTTTGCTCCACAACATGAGTGGACAGACAACAGATCATGGAGTGGCACCAGGCTGTAGGTAAGCCAGTTACAGCTTTGCTCCCATCCCCATTTATGAACAGACAGACAGCAGCTAGATAAAAGCAGTCCTGAAAGAAAAAGGCAAACAACATAAAGCAAGTCTTTTCTTGCCATGAATATGAATCTTCATGCTTTATTTGCTTTACTTTATACATCGATTTTATTTAGCTATGCCTGTCTCTTAAGGCATCTTTTGTTTCCATTGGATATGAACTCCAGTTCCTTTCCCTTCTTCTCTAAAGTCTGCATACTACACTGTCATTGTTTCTCTTCATATAAACACTTTCTACAGACATCTCTCATTATTTGCCTTTTTCAGGGCCACTTTCATCTGTCTGTGCTCCATCCTCACATAGATGAGATCACAGTCGTCAAACATGGGTACAACTTTTTGCTGTAGAACTTGTTGAAGTCTCATACATGCATCCACAGCAATCTGTGTAAAAAAATCCTCACATTACCTTTCAGTCACCCCCCCCCCCCCACTCACATGGAATTTCAGACACAAAGTTTTTACACATCTGTCTTTCAAAGGAGTTTTCATTGTAGACTTTCAACTTAATTTCCTTGAGATACCTCATTTTTTTCTTTGAGATGCACAAATTAATTTAACAACTTGCAATCTGTCATCTGGAGACCCTAGGGCATGCCAATGACATTGCATACACCGCTTATCTGGAACAGCATATTTTACTCCAGTTAGTTTCATGAACTTTTTATACACAGCAGCATGATTTTGGGGAAAGTTAAAAAAATCTATACACAGACTCCTGATCCACTGGATCTGGGAGCACTAGCTAAGTCAGGAAGTCTTTGGTCATTCGAGAAGCATTGGAGAAATGTGGACTCCAGGCACCTGCCTTGACCAAAGCCTACAGAACATGGCATCATGCTTGCTATCCAAAAAGGGAGAGTAGTAGGAGCCTTCAAAAATCATCATCCCCAGTGGGATGGCAGCAGGCCCTTTGGCTTTCATTTCTCCCTCCTAGCAGCTTCTGTCACCAGGAAAAGAAGATATCAAAGGCCTATAGCAGGGCAACTGGATCTATGATTGTAGGCGATGGGGCGGGGAGACAGAAAGGAGCATCTACAATGCAATGCTGATGTTCATAAAATGAAGTATATAAAATGTTTACAGTAATGTGTGAGATAATATTACTACTTTTCTGTGCTGTTAACAATTTTAGATAATAATGCTAGTGTCAATAAAATGAATATAAATTCCTTCAAGACAATGCAGTTTTACTCATTATATTTGCATGGTATGATTAAATTATACCTTTTATACTGAAGTGCGCTTCTTTTTATCAGTAATAAACTTTGTGATGCATTTCATTATGTGGCCTTAAAACAAACTATGAGGTATTTCTGATTGTTACAGACTGACTTCAGGAATGAGATGCAACATTTTGTATCTTTAATGGTCCTAAAACTATACATTTTCACATTTTTCAACTTTTGGACATTAAGTCATTTATGCAGAATTCCTCTAACCTTACATTCTTATCTCTTATGTCTTACCTTCTAATCTGTTTTCTTTAAATCGTATCTCAGCATGTGTTCTGATGTGCAGGAGTTACTTGTTGGAAAGAAATGACATTTAAGTGTACATAGCCTGTCATCAGACAAAAGGAGCTAGGGCAAATTCTGCCATTATTTCTAAGTGGCATCTCAGACTACAGGGCTTTAATCAGGCTGATTCAGAGTGATTTAAAAACAAGTAAAATGGCACTCATGTTTCTAACATCACAATGCAGTGTGAAGAATATGGGTCCAATCAAGCAAAGATAAAATAACCTAAAATAATATCCAGCATTTTTAAAACAGGGTTCATCAGTAATATATTAACCAATAACCAGAAAATTTGCAACAAATCAGTAACAATTGATCTGTAACAAAAAGGTAACCAAGTTCTTGAACAGCGCAAAACCCGTTATGTTTAAGACGTAGTAATTCATGTTGTATCCTTGCAGTAAGTTATATATTAATTTATCTCAAAGTTCCACCTGATAATAATAAGAAAGCCATAGTGTAGAACTATTTTTCT
Organism: Protopterus annectens; assembly: GCF_019279795.1. Classification (NCBI taxonomy): domain Eukaryota; kingdom Metazoa; phylum Chordata; order Ceratodontiformes; family Protopteridae; genus Protopterus; species Protopterus annectens. The sequence continues at coordinate 780,793,620 of NC_056725.1, read as the reverse complement.
ATGGAGAAATTAGTTTTTTACATTTCAGTGCTAAGACTACACACCTGTAACTGTAAAATCACAGGTTACATGTATACTCTTCCAGCTAAACTGTGAGATGACATAGCTATGCATTGATGTGTAAATATGTACAATGAAACATTATCTCACAAAACATTAACAAACATAACTGATCCCAGAAAGTCTAGCACTCAGACCTTTAAATCCTTGAACAAATAATACACAAAGAGCCTCAAAACACACACAAGTCTTTTATACATAGCGCAGTCTTTTTTCACCCCAGTTAGTGAGAGCAAGTGTCCAGATTGTGTTCTCTATGTATACCAACTTTGGGGTCATACTAACTTGAAGAAAACAGAGAAGGGTAAAACGAACTTATAACTGACCTTCTTCCACTTCAGCAAGAACATCACATCACTCAAATCTGTAAGACAGTGCTAGCATTCCTTTCATTTGAAACACTGTAACAACAGCCTTCCTGCTACGATGCTCTGAGCGTCTATGTTACCGGACTCATCAAATAATAGATTTCCCTGTGCATGCCGTCCTCAACTGTCTGGGCCGTGTATTCTGAGAGATGAAAATATGTCGGTGTGTGTGTGTGTGTGTGTGTGTGTGTGTGTGTGTATGTGTGTGTGTGTCTCTGTGCTTGTGTTTATAAACGCATGCATATCTGTACAGGGAGAGGTTAATGAAGATCTTGTCTTTCGTTCTGATCCTGAAAAAATGCACTAACTAGATAGCCTACGAAATTACATATTTGTCAGTTTGTTGATTTTTGATGACTGCTTTGGGTAGCTTTAGTACTTTTTATTAGCTGAAAATAATGTTACAATTCATGCTCTGCATGAGAAACCTACATATAATCACATCCTCCAAGAGTATGTCTCAGAATGTTGAGACATGAACATCACAGCTCTCCCATAGTCATTGTTAACTAAATCAGGACTGCTGAGGTCATGCATTGAATCTATTGTGGAGTTAGAAAATAGGGAGACGAGTTTTATTTTATTTTTATTTTCATTTGCTTCATTTTCCCTAATATTGTACATATTTGAAATAGATGTATTTAATGAGGTGGTGATGGGGGCTTGTCCTTGCATCAGAAGATGCAGGGTGACGTGTCCCCTGTAACAAAAACAAAAATATTATTTTGTATATTATGTGATCTTGGAAATGCTACTGTTTTGAGACTGCAACCTCTAATGATTTAAACATTTTTAATTAGGTTAATTGCATGACAACTATATGACACATTGTTATCATAATCAGTCTGTGCTACTTCATTATTTTGCAATTAATAAGCTAATTAATCATATATCATTACTTACTAATAGGAAATGTAAGATATGACTCTCTTAGGCACTTCTGAAGCTCCTCATAATCAGAAGAATTTATTTCCACATAAGGCAGGGAGCAAATAGAATCACCTGATAAGAAAAAAATGAGTTACTTCATAAAGGCTTATAATGTACATTAAAATATAAAAAATCTGTAATAAATTACAGTTCAACATAATGGTAACTATAAAAACAGAAAAAGGAACAGGCAACCAGAGTAACATGACCACTAACTACGAAAAAAGCTTAAGCAGCTTTTATTATTAAAGTAATTCTTTACAAGACAAAATAAAACACGTATAATGTTAAAAAAACCTTTACTGAATAAAAAAGCAAGGGTTTTGAAAAAAAAAGGCATGATCTAATTAAAAAAAATATTGAATGCAATTTCATGCATGGTATTCCAAAGGCTAGTCTTTTTTTCTGTGCTTTAACTTTGACTAAATATTAATTACATCAAAAAAAACAGTTCCATCTTCATCTTGAAGGACAGTCTGTCAATGGTACTTTTGTAGGTCAAGTTTGTCAAAATTTTCTCTAACGTTTGGAATCATGGGGGGTGGGGAGTGCTGAAAACCTCAGTTCTTATTTAGGGTGCTATTTGCTACAAGCTGTTTTTTTAACCTGCTTTCATGGAAAAGTAGTTTAGCGTGCATTTCACAAACATGATTTTGCACATACCTTGACAAAAACAAAATATAGGCTTGCAGTAATTAATGTTTTCCATAAATATTACATTTTCTGAATACACTCTATTGTCAAAAGTTACTGGGTTTTTCATATCATTTTTATCATTGTAGGTTACTTATTTTTATTGCATGTTTTATCTTAATAGAGATCAAACTGACTATTATGTAATAAATATATCCAGGACCATAGTCCTATACATACACAGATATTCTCATATTTTACTTTCTAGTTTGCTTTCTTTTAACAAAATGCTGTTTACTTAAAGACCAAAGTAACAAAAAGTTTTAATATGCTCCTTGCAAGTTTTTTTTTGAACGCCTGTTTCCTTGTCTCCTGCTCATTTATTGTCTGTGAATAGCTCCACAAATAGAATCTGTTAAATTGTGAAAGTGTGTTTCTATCTATATAGATTGATAGATAGATAAAATCAAACACAATCACCTATAACGATTAAGGTGACAACTTCAGTAAATTTTAATGCAAACTAGTTTCTCTTACAAAGTAACCTTCCTCAGTGTGAAACAAATATTAATACAAGTCCTCTATTTACACTATTCATTCTTTGTCACATACACTATCCATTCTTTGTCACTTGACTTCCCCTAATTAGTCACACTTCATTTACCATTTATTAAAATGCTCATTTAGCACTGGTTTAAACATAGCCACAGGTATTGACAATGCATCGTCTTTCTTTTCTGTACAAACTCCTGTGTAATGCATTGTTATTTAGTATACCCTGCGACACATTACCGATCACAATAATAACAAAAAATCCACCTGCATGTTCTTTAAGATGTTTAAATGATACTCTCTAGTTTTTATCCTAATCCTATTCTTAGATTTCCTAGCTGTCTGTCTAATGTAAAACAAACCTCAGCCTAACATGTGTAGGATGTTTGGTTTATATATATATATATATATATATATATATATATATATATATATATATATGTGTGTGTGTGTGTGTGTGTGTGTGTGTGTGTGTGTGTGTGTATTTTGTATATATATATATATATATATATATATATATATATATATATATATATTGTATAGTTACAGTTTGAAAGAGCAAGCACTCATATGGGTGATGCTTTTTCCTGTGATAAAAAATATTCACATTAGCAAGCATTCTTAGGATCTTGGGATGTTACTAGGCTAATGTCCCTGAGGCCCTTACAAGCCTAGCTGAGAGTTTATCCCCAAAAAGAAAGCTCAGCCAGCACCTGCCACCCCTGTCAATGAGGGACAGAGGTGGAACCCCTGGGACAAATTTGTGGTTTCTCATCCACTCATCAAGGTTGTGCTTGAAGACAATCAGCGAGGTGCTCTGTTAGACATGTATGGGAAGTCATTCCAGAGATAGGGCAGCCTCTGGGAGACAAACCTGTCTCTCCAGCAGGTTTTGTTGATGTTGCATATTAGATTCAGGCCTTTTGAGTGAGTAATGGGTGAGGAGTTAGACTTACAGATATGGAGTATCTCTAGTAGTGCAGGGTCCAAGATTGCCTTGTAGGTGAGACACAGATCACCAGTGAGCAATCTGTATGATACCAAATAGAGTGATAGTGATTTGAGCCTAAACACGTAGGACAGGTGTTGAAGGCCATGTATTCTCTTTGTGAGGTATTTCAGTGGCCTTTCCAGTTGGTGCAGATGTCTGGAGAGGTACATACCAAATGGGGCCTTATACTCAATTATTGGTCTAATGAGGGAGTAGTATAGAAAGGTAATAACCTCCTTTTTTCTAGATGCACTCTCTTTACTTATGAGATGAACCAGGTAAAAGGCTTTTCTGACCACTGCCATTACATGATGGTCGAATGTGAGATTGTTATTAACCTGAGTTCCCAGGTCTCTCACCACAGGTTGTGTGCTTAGGGGGTTGCCGTTGATGTGGTAATTAGTAGTGGCATGTTTTTGCTGAATGACATAATGATACATTTTTTTGCATTTAGCTTAGATCATGACTTTGATGCCAGTCATTAGCTGCTGTGAGTCCCTCTTGCAGTATGTTAACATCATTTGGGGAGTCAATGGCAGTGTCCAGCTTACAGTCATCAACAAACTTGGTCAGCCACAGGCCCTTTGTCTTTGCCTGGACTTCTGAGAAGTAGATGTCAAACAGTTGGAGTCCCAGAACAGATGCCTTGGGGAACTCCACTAGTGAATGGTCTGCTATCAGAGGTGGAGTAGCCTATTTTGACTTTGATGGTCTTGTCAGTGAGCCAGTTGGCCACCCACCTGATGAGATAGGGCTTTATGCCAAGTTGAGTTAGCTTTTTGATGTTACCTGAGTAGGAGATTGTGTCAAAGGCCTTGGCCAAGTCAAGTTAAGCTGTATGCACTGACTTTCACTCATCCAGGGCCTTGGTGACAGTCTCAAAGAAGTCAACCAGGTTCAACAGGCAAGATCTGCCCTTGACTAATCTGAAGTGGGTGGGGTCAAGTGCTTGGAGATTGCCTATGTCCTTGTTTATGAGATTCATAATAATACGTTTCATAGCTTTACAGATCAGACTTGTCAAGCTAATGGGGCAATAGTTTCCAGAGTTAGTAGTGGCACCATCTTTGTACAAGGGTATACAATGGTAGCTCTCCACTCTGCTGGAATAAAGCCTGTACTTAGGCTGTGGTTGAATAGGGAGCTCAATGGTGAAGCCAGTTCTTGCTGGAAATAGTGCAGAATACAGCCTGGGATACAATCAGGTCCCATGGAATCTGTGTTCTTTGCCTAGTGTAGGGCCTTTAGTATCTGATAATTCAAATGGAGGTTTTGCCAGCTGCCTTTTGTATGAAATTGAGTTGCATCGGGGTAAGGAACATTCGCCCTTACTTTGCTGTTGTGCAATGTCCGAGAAAGTATATATAATTATCAGGGAATATGAAGGACACAACCAATGTTTTTCCAAGGGGTGTAAGCAGGGACCCTCACACCCCCTGCTAATTATATTCTGAGGTCACTCAACAGTGGTCATAAACCCTTCATTAGTACAACTTCAATTTTGTCCATATTTTGTGTTTAGGTATTTGAGTTTAGACATTTTTTGTTGATATTTTGTGTGTAGATATTTTTCTGTTTAGATTATTTTAAGTAGACCCATATACATTACACACACACACACCATATATATATATATATATATATATATATATATATATATATATATATATATATATATATATGCACACACACACACACACACACACACACACACACACACACACACACACACACACACACACACACGCACACTCTTTCCCCACACACATATAGAGAAGAGATACATATACATGCCCCCCTCCACCACCTTAGTAAAGGGTGCTAACCCTAACCCTAATGCTACCCCTTCCGACAACCCTCATCTTACACCTTAAGGCCATTATATCCTTCCTGTAACACTGGAAAAAATACACGGACCGAAAACTTTAAATGCTTAATCCAAGAGCCAAACACACATTAACATCTCCTTTTTACATAGTACATTTTCGTCTTCCAAGCCAGAAAGACTTCATCAGATGCACATTGTTTAAGTAAATCACATTTATATAACGTACATAAATGAACATAGACCAATCATTTTATTCCAATTAGTTTAAAAACAACCAATAGGTTGAATGCTTCATGTCACATTCATGAATAATTCATTTATTATCATCATAATTTATTTCCTTGAACGTCAACTTCCTAATAAAAATGTTCTTGCTGTTGTAATACTTAATTTAATAAAATATATTAAATGAATAAAACCAGACTCTAGGTAAAAAAACAAACTATTATCATTCTTGTTAAAACATTTTCATAAAACAGTATACAATTACTCTAACTATTAAATAAATAAATACATATATTAATTCATAAAAAATATTTAATATTATAGTATATATTGTTATAACTTGAATGAATTTTGTATTTTAGAAACTGGATTAAAATGTATATTCAAAACAAATATTCCATGTTTGTTTTGTTTACTTAGCAATAAAGGAATGGGTTATGGTCACTCACAACTTAGCAGATCTTAACTTCAGAACGGGCAGAATAGAAATATATTCATTTAAGCCCGGTTTATTCCCTGCATCTAAAGTCAATTGCCACCATAACTCCCTCACTTCAATTCTCTCTTCCCATGGTCCACCCCTACCATCACATTTTACTTGTTCTAAAACCAAGAAGGTTAAAGTGGCTTGTGTACATACAGTCAAATGTTTATAAAGTGCATTAGTGTCTTTTTTAATAGATATATCATAATAATGTTCGTAAATCCTTCTTTTGAGTTTTCTCTCAGTTTTACCTACATAGAAGGATTTACAAACTGTGCAAAATGCAAAATAAATAAGTCCTTTTGACTCACAATTATAATATTCTTTGTTAACCAGCCATTTTTTCTACTTTCCAAGTAGAATTTGTCTTTATTTATAATATATTGACACTGACTACAGCTGCCACATTTGTAGGTACCCACTTTATTCCTAGTTACCTTTTTAGATTTATTTTCCAATAATAACCTCAAATTACTTGAGTTTTTATATATAACCTTTTGTGGGCCTTTGGGTATTTTTTCTATGTCTATGATGGCTATGAAGCGTTCCCATTCCTTCAAAAATTTTTTCTTAACTATATTGTTAATACCATTATATTCTAACACTAAGTTTTTTTCATAATTCATATTAGTATTGTCTTTCTGTGAGATTCTTATTTCATTTGTATTGTTTCCTGAAACAATAGGTTTAAACCTATCCATTCTACCTTTTAATACTTCTTCCTTTATATCTTTAACAAAATTAGGGGGGTAACCTCTTTCTTTAAACATAGACTCCAGAAGGTTACATTCTTCCTCAAAGTCAATATAATGGTATTAACAATACAGTTAAGAAAAATTTTTTGAAGGAATGGGAACGCTTCATAGCCGTCACAGACATAGAAAAAATACCCAAAGGCCCACAAAAGGTTATATATAAAAACTCAAGTAATTTGAGGTTATTATTGGAAAATAAACCTAAAAAGGTAACTAGGAATAAAGTGGGTACCTACAGATGTGGCAGCTGTAGTCAGTGTCAATATATTACAAATAAAGACAAATTCTACTTGGAAAGTAGAAAAAATGGCTGGTTAACAAAGAATATTATAATTGTGAGTCAAAAGGACTTATTTATTTTGCATTTTGCACAGTTTGTAAATCCTTCTATGTAGGTAAAACTGAGAGAAAACTCAAAAGAAGGATTTACGAACATTATTATGATATATCTATTAAAAAAGACACTAATGCACTTTATAAACATTTGACTGTATGTACACAAGCCACTTTTACCTTCTTGGTTTTAGAAGAAGTAAAATGTGATGGTAGGGGTGGACCATGGGAAGAGAGAATTGAAGTGAGGGAGTTATGGTGGCAATTGACTTTAGATGCAGGGAATAAACTGGGCTTAAATGAATATATTTCTATTCTGCCCGTTCTGAAGTTAAGATCTGCTAAGTTGTGAGTGACCATAACCCATTCCTTTATTACTAAGTAAACAAAATAAACATGGAATATTGGTTTTGAATATACATTTTAATCCAGTTTCTAAAATACAAAATTCATTCAAGTTATAACAATATATACTATAATATTAAATATTTTTTATGAATTAATATATGTATTTATTTATTTAATAGTTAGAGTAATTGTATACTGTTTTATGAAAATGTTTTAACAAGAATGATAATAGTTTGGTTTTTTACCCAGAGTCTGGTTTTATTCATTTAATATATTTTATTAAATTAAGTATTACAACAGCAAGAACATTTTTATTAGGAAGTTGACGTTCAAGGAAATAAATTATGATAATAATAATAAATGAATTATTCATGAATGTGACATGAAGCATTCAACCTATTGGTTGTTTTTAAACTAATTGGAATAAAATGATTGGTCTATGTTCATTTATGTATGTTTCTGGCTTGGAAGTCGAAAACGTACTATGTAAAAAGGAGACGTTAATGTGTCTTTGGCTCTTGGATTAAACATTTAAAGTTTTCGGTCCGTGTATTTTTTCCAGTTTTTGGTTTTGGTTATTGTTTTTTTAAACTGGAATTTGCCTTATTGTGAGTTCTTCCTGTAACACTGCCACTACACAAGACAGACTCAGGCACACAAACATTCACAAACACACACAGACACAAACAGCACTACGTCTATCTCCTAACCTAACCTTTACCCAAAATACACAAAGTCGCACACAAACAACACCTATCCTTCACTCATCGCCAACCCTAACCCTAACTCACATACACACACACACACACACACACACACACACACACACACACGCATGTACACACACGCACACACACACACACACACACACACACACACACACACACACACACACACACACACACACACACACACACATACACACACACTTGCACCCTGCCAACCCCACTTACCTGTATCAACATTCCATACCATTGACAAAGCCACTGTTTGGTCATCCACACCACTGACATTAAATCACACCCCTACATTTGTCAAACAAACATATGTTCGGTCAAACACAGGAGAACCGTATATACAGATATATCAATGGTATGATGTCTTTAAGGGGTCATTTACATATGTGTTACAGTCACACTTCTTCTTCTTCTTCTTTCGGCTTTTTCCCAGTTAGGGGTCGCCACAGTCACACTAAGATGACTTAATAAGCATGGTATCAAGTGTGGGAACCATTTTGTGTGAGATCTCTTAGACAGAAAAAACTGTGGACTACAATCTTTACATAATAGCCCTATGGAATTGGAGATACAAACAGTGAAGGAAGAAAGCTCATACAGCAATTCACACCAGCATTGTCACCAACTTTTATGGTAGATGGCATGAAGAGTAAGACAGATGCCATGGGGAAAATGTAAGTGGTAACACAACACGATGGCATGGATCTGTCATTTTCACTTTGGTAGTGGGGGTACACTAGGCACCTACCTAGGAAAGGACATGACCCTCTGCGTATGCTGACCCTGAGGCATGACAATGCTTTGAAAGGGAAATGTAATAGGTTGTGTATAGTAGTACATGAGGGAAAGAACCAGGAAGGGGTGTAGGGAAGTCAGGGAAGTCATGCCATTGTTGTTGTGAACATGGGAGGGGGATGTGTAGACCACTGTAGGGGCCTTCTAATTGGCTGCATAATGCATAGGTAAATAACCTCTACATCCTGACGTACACACCAACTGAATGACATGTGGAGTCCATAGGTGTACAAGATTTGCCATGGGCACCTGAGAAAGACAATGGCTGCAAAATGTCACAGCTCAGGAAATAGAGGTGCTACTGCAGGGACTTTGCACATGTGGCATATGCATCCTTAGCAAAGGTGCTGTGAGCAAGCTTTATCAGGCCTAGGTATGGCAGGGAGTGGCACAAGATCTAAATGCTGGGGGCAGCAATAATAGTTTTCTGCAACAGGTGCAGTGAAAGGTAATCAGTATGACATTCTCTGCATACAATAATTCATTTGATGTTGCTAAAGGCATGTCCATCACAGGAAATTGTCTGCCAATACAGAAGCCAGAAGCAACTCACTGAGATGGAGGATTTCCTTGTCTGGGAACACTGTAGGGACTCTTATACCCTGGGGTCACTTGGATTTAGGAGATGAGCTGGCAATGACCACCCAAGTCTCAGCAGAAGACACACAGTTTAATATTACCTAGTACACATCTGTATGGTACAGTGTACCATAAGTGTGATGGGACTGATTAACCAAGGACCTTCAGTGTACTTCTCCTTTCAGGCACCTTTTGTCTGCACCTGTAATGGCCTATATATCAACATATGTATGTTTCCATATGCTATACATATTTCCTGTTGGTTATCATTATATATACCATGGGGGCAAACATATAACTGAGCAAGTTCATGCTTTCACAGAATCTATTATTGGAGGGACCAGCTCAACAGGACAGCATGTGCATGATGTGATGTCAGCAGGTCACCAGTGAATGATGATGATAATGACAATGTGTACATGGCAGAGCCAATGATACAGCAGCACTACCAGCAGCACTGCTGTAGAAGGGCTTCCCCACATCCTCCATATCAGAGACCCCTATGGAGGTACAGACTTACCCTTCACCCTCACAGGTTCGTGGAGGACATCCTGTAACTTCGAGCTCCTCCAGGGCTAAGCATGAGTACCCAGCCCACATTGCATTTGAAGTTCACAGTGACTCTGATGTGTGCATGTCCACCCTAGGGGAGAGGTGTAGGGTATTATGGCACTGCCTTTACCTTGGATCTCTCCCTGATCTGGATGTGCAACACTTGGCATAAATCAGCAGAAGTGCAGGTCAGTGATAACGATGCAGACTTCTGCTACCAACAGCACTGTGGAGATGATGAATGTGTTCTGTAGTTTGCTTGATAATGTGCAGCGATTATATGGTGACACAGAATTTACAGACAGGGAACAGATAGTACTTCTGAGGTCACTGATAGCAAATGTTTCCTCTATGGATGCTTTGATGAGACACTTGGTAACTGCCTTCCATAGTAACTACCCACCAGTTTGCCTCTGCAGACTATGTAGTTTATGGCCATAAGATAGACCAGATTTGAGGCTTCTGGCCATATCCTGACTATACATAGGTTACATAGACTGTTGCTTTGATGGTGTCATTGCCAGCTATGTAGCTATGGGCATGCAACCTATGATCACTGGTCATTGATGATCTCCTAATCTTGGGAGCTGATGCTTCTTAGGCTGCACAACTGGAATGCCTCCCCAGGCTACTTACAAACATAGTTCTGTCCCTTTGATGTCCATGATGGGCACATGGAGCATCATTCTTACTCAAAGTTGTTATCCAGATCATAGAGAACTTTGCTCTGTAGGCCCCCACTATAGGACAGCTCATTAGGGCACATGACCTTGTAGTTCTACACCTTCACTACCCCAGACTGCATTAAGCTGTAAGACAATAATCTACCATGCCAATGATCATGACATAGCTCTAGAGGATGTGATTCCTAAATCCCTACAACTCAGTACTAGAATAAGTAGCTATGGAATTCACTTCCTATGATCTTACCATATATAATAGCATTGTTTTCACTTGTTAATGTGTCCTCTTCACCTGTATAAATAATGAAGATTGTATCCTACCCACTGCATGACTTTGATTATGTCAGACACATAGCATGGCCATTCCATACACTCCTCCCTGCTTAGCCTGGGTGTGAAAATACATGCTTAATTTCATTTTCCATTGCTTATGTCATGGTCCAATAGTTATGAATCAGATGTGGCCCCTTTTTCCACTATCACAATATATTCTGCCCACTTCTCCCTCACCTAAGGTATAGCTGCTGCCTGTTCGTCTTCAGATTCTATATTTTACTCTTCAATTGCTATTTTGACTGCCAAAGTGGCAATGCTGGGAGGTTTCCCTGTTAAACTAGCTGTTTCCATACTGTCATATTATGCAACATTGCACACACTAAACTTTTGCCACAGTTTCTTTGATCCATATTGCAGAACCCTGTCTGACACGGTAAGACTGTGGAAGTATCCCTTGAGTTGTCTGAATACATACTCCACAGCACTGCATGTTTCAGCAAGAGCAGTTTTGTGCCCTATCTCTGCCATTGTCTAAGGGTTGCAAATAGGGTTTCATAGGTTCATAGGTAGGTACTAGGCTATTGGCCCTAGGACCTATATAAGCCTAGCCAAATGGTACCCTGGCTTTTGCCACTCAGGAAAATTATTTTCCTGTGCCTCTGTCAAGCAGAGCCACAGAAGTGATCCCCGGGGAGAATTTCCTATCTCCCATCCAATCATCAAGATTTTTCTTGAAGAGTGCTAACGAGGAGCTTTGTTTGATATAGATAAGTAGTTTGTTCCAGAGTATGGGAAGTCTCAGGGACAGGAATCTATCCCTCCAGCATGTTATGTTTATTGTGGTGACAAGGTTGAGGTCCCTAGAGCATGTAGCTTGGAGGAATTGGGATTTCTTTAAGTGGAGCATGTCCAACAGCTCTCGGTTTGACATAGCTTTGTATGTTAGGCAGAGATCACCTCTGAGTAGGCGATATGCGACAGAGTAAAGCTGGAGTTTTTTGAGACGGTCTGCGTGGGGCATCTGTTTGACACCAATAATCCTCTTTGTGAGGTATTTCTGCGGCCTTTCCAGTTGCTGTAGATGTCTTGCAAGGTACATAAGAAAAGGGGCATTGTACTCTATAATGGGTCTAATGAGTGATGAGTAGAGGGAAACAATGACCTCTTTTTTTCCTGGATCATCATCCAGAGAACTAAGGCATATCTAGCATCTGCAACAAACATCAATCACACCTTTATATGTGTTTTTATTTGTTTGCAAATAAGTGGCTTGTGTAACTCACCTATGTGTATCTACTGACTATATCATCCAGTTAGAGGCCCCCCATCGTGAACCTTTGGTATAGGGCAGATGTATGCCATATGTGTGAATCACTGGAATTGCCTGGGTAGCACACTGGCACATGATATTCAATGTCCTGGGTGCTACACACCACATAGCAGTTAAGGGTATAGAAGTCCTTCCTCTTGGTGTACCTCAATGTGTGTGGGTGGGCAGTTTATGGTTTCAAGGACCTAAGGGAAATGGACCTCATTACAAAACATCTGTACTGTAGTGGCTTTCTCCACTGTAGTTCTGGGCAATGAGATATGCTCTTCCATATGCTGAAGTATGATGACAAGGAACTGGTACATGCCATCAGAGGCTAAAACATGCAGTATATCCCTAACATGAGATCAGAGACTGAAACATGCAATATCCCTAGCATGATCCCCCAGCTCACAGGAATATGCCTGTAACTAAGATCATACCTCTAAACCTCTTAGTGTGAGAAATCTGGACAAAATCTAAAATAATAGGTTCATAGGTAGGTACTAGGTTATTGGCCCTAGGGCCTATATAAGCCTAGCCAGAAAGGTACCCTGTCTTTTGCCACCCAGGAAAATTATGTTCCTGTGCCACTGTCGAGCAGAGCCAATGGGGAACAAAGGCCTAAAAATAGAGACAGACATTAAATACTGCTCTTACCAACTTAGAAAGTTGGTAAAATAATATAAGTTGTGTTATTGTACATTTTCTGAATGATATAAAGTGTGAAAGAAATGTGAAACCCAAATGTTTGTCATTATCTGTTGATTTCAGTCCTAAGTGATTTGCCATAAAACCACAAACTTTATGAGGAACAAACCAAAATCATGAGGCAAAAATCTGGACATTCTGCGAAAATCTGGACAGTTGAGAGCTATGACTGAGAGAGTTAATTTAACACATACCTTTATGTCCACTTGCATAAGCAGTCTGTACCCCACTCTGTTCTTCTTATGGGGGACACAGTTTGACTAGGAAGACCTCTCAGTTGAGTCTGTTTAAAGAATTGTCTCATGTTCCTCCAACTCCCCCTGGTAACTCCCTCTCTGCTTCCTCATGAGCTTCACCTTTACACTCTTCTACTCATTTAAAAACAATTAGTAAAAAAAAAAAAAGATATACTTTTCACCTGGATCATACACCTTTGTAGGAAACATCTACTACTATCTGTATATCATCTATACAACCACCATCTCACCTCAAACATTACTAAGATTCCCCAACCTCAAAATACAAAAGACTTCAGACCAATCTCATTCCTGCTCTCCCTAAGCAAAATATATAAAAAGTTGTATTTAATCATTACACTGATTACACCTGCTTTCACTTCAGCAAAACAGACTTTGGCCTGGCCATATCACAGTAACAATCCTCTTCAACAAAACAAAAAACATTCTCTTAAACATGAACAAATGATTATTCACTGGAGCAATATTCATTGATCTAAATAAAGCCTTTGATTTGGCAGACCACAGCCTTCTTATAAACTCCCTTTTTTCATTGGGATTAGGCAACACTTCCTTCTCTTGTTCATAGACATCCTCGACAGCTCCCAGTTTAACTTCCAAATAGGCTACTACTTGTCCACATCCCACTATACTGAAGATGGGTGCTCCAAAGGAGTAATTCCTTTCCCCATTACTCTTCACCTTATTCATCAATGACCCTCCTGCAGAGCTCCCCCAGATCAATATTATTCTAGATGCAAATATCATGGTTATCCACAGATCAGGTATTGAGACTGACTCCATCAAAAAAGACTTTGAAGGACTTGTCTTCTAGCTACCTGACTGGCTCATAAAAAATAAACTAAATTTATCCTTAACACTAGAAAAACAAAGCCACACTCTTTTGGACGAAGTGAAGGCTTTACACAATATCAAATCAATAGATTATATAATGCAATGGCCAAGAGCACTTAGAAGCTATCACCAATTTAGATACCTTAGAGTTTGGCTAGCATAATACCTAGACTTCTACTTCCATGTTACCACAATTAAGGCCAAAATAAACTCACTACTGTGCTAGGTGTGCAAACTCTTCAACTTTCTATCTAGTCAACTCCTGGAAAAGTGTTCCTCCTCACCCATATTGAATAGCGTTTTCATCTCTTTGCATAGGATTCCACTAAGAATTTTAAATTGTTTCATGTGACCTCCAATAATATATGTACTTTCACCTCTCTTGCACCAAAAATGGAGTACCACTACTCAGTATTTAACAAAGCCAACTGGCTAGCAGTCAAACAAAGAAGTACCTTTCAACCTGTTAGTGTGATAATTCTGTACAAAGCCTAAAATAACGGGGGACAAAGGCCCAAAAACAGGGGCAAATATTAAATACTGCTCTTACAAACTTAGAAAGTTGATAGAATAATATAATTTGTGTTGTTGCACATTTTCTGAAGGATATCAAGTGTGAAACTCAAATGTATGTCATCATCTAGTGATTTCAATCCTTTGTGATTTGCCATAAAACCACAAATTTTGCAAAAATCTGGGCATTCTGCCAAAATATGGACAGTTGAGCGCTATGACCCTCCTAACTATATAATGTGATTACAAACTACTACAATCCCAAACTGTAACTAGGGTGAGGCAAATGTGGCAGATGCCCTAAGCATAAGCTTTTAGGGTGACAACTGATTGTTGCTGATGGGCTGAAATTGGAATTTGTGGGTAATATCACAGGTTTTTAAATGAATGCTGATACTGCATTTCTGTTTTCATTGAGTAGACTAATGTGTATGTGTAAGTGCAGAAAGGAGCTTTCTGTGGTCACAGTCATGTATCTCATCCTCCTTTTTGAAGAATTCTAGAGTAAGCCAAAAATAATTGGTGGGAAGGGGATTCAAAAGGCCCAAAATTAGGGACAAATTTAACTAGCCCTCTAACTGTCTTAAAAGTTGATAGAACAACAGGTTTTGCATCAACATGCATTTTCTGTACAATAAGAAGTTTGAAACTCTAACTTTAGTGTCTGCCATTGTCAACTGATTGTAATTCCGACTGATTTATTTATTTATATATTTGCCAACATAATTCACTGATCATTAGTGATCAATTTCAGGCTCAGCTCGAGTGGAATATAAAATATCTCACAAACAAAAAAAGAAAACTCAGAAATAAAATAGAAAAACATATATGTACATTCTAGCAAAATACAGTGTAATGTACAATTTAGACATTAGTTTCTAAAGTGGGCCATCCTTCAGTAATTCTGTAAGAAGAAAAGAGAAGTGAAAAGGAGATAGCAATACTATGTGAGGTAGTATGTCCTATGTTCAAACAGGACCATACGGCTCGGATGAAGTGCTTTTGGAACTGTATTCAGAACTTGGAAGTCAGTGTTGATTTCCTTTAGGTTGATGGGGAGAGCTGGGAGAATAATGTGTGTGCACTGTTGAGGGTTTTGCTTCTAAGGGTATTGTGAGTGTTGGTCTGGCTTGTTAGTTATGGTGATCTACAAGAAAACCAACAATTTTACAAGGGACAGGGCAGAATAAGGAATATTCTGCAAAATCAGGAACAATTAAGAGGTGCACTTATAGAATGAGACTGGAGCTTGAGTGGCAGTTTGCTTTTGCTTTTAGAAGCCTTTTTTAGGTGGGTCTAATATTTTGCAAAGATCTTTTTTGTTCTTCAATTTTGTGTTGAAAGCGACATCGGTCTGGTGAACTAGAACTGTTTAAGGTGCTAGGTGACCGAGCTATGGCTCTGACCATTGCATATCTCTCCAGTAGACTCCCCCCAAAAAACTTACACACCTTTCCTTCTCACCCGAGGAACCAACAACATAATGCAGATGACTACTTTTCAGTTTTAACCCCACACATTGTCAACCTCTCTCTCCCAGAATTCAAGAAATGTCTAAAAAAGTTCCTGCAGCAACAGGCTAAGTGTAAGTGCTTTTTAACAGGAGCTGTTCCCTGAGAACTTACTTCCCACTTCCCCTCACTCCTGTCTAAGTTACTCCACCGCACCACTCACCTCGACTCACATTTATTAAGCTTAATCTACCTGTTTACTCCCCTCCTCCACCTTCTATTTCCTTCTCCTGTCAATCCTCCTCTGTCTTTGCCCTCTGTTATGCCAATCACCTGCATAAATTATAAATACTCTACTGTGAAGATAAATTATATCAATAGAATTCTACCAAATGTTTTCTTATTTTACCTTGCTTGTAAAATTGTATGTTGGGGATTGGCATAAGGGGGTTTGGGACTGGCATAATAGTTAAGGTGTTTACCTCACAGACAAAAGGTACAAGGCTTGATTCTCACCTTTAAGGGGAAATTAGTTAAACTTAAAATAGTCCACAAGGACAACTATCTGCTGCCATCAAGTTACATATAAACTTCATGTATGGATGCTTCCTTCTACAACAATTTTCATTGTTTTTTTGAAAATCCTGATTGACAGGCATGTGACTAATTAGTTTTTAAATATACATTATTCTTGTTTTTTGGGGGCAGAGCTAAAATGGTTAATAATGATCAGTGCCCTTCTTTGTATAACAAATATAAGTTAAATAAAATAAAATAAAAATTACTTTTGATTCACATACCTATTTCCAGGCTTGACTTACCCCTTCACTTAACATACCTGTATGGGAGGCACTTTACATGATTTTCTGAATCCTCTCATCACACACAATTGTGAAACTGTTTAGTACGCAAGAAACCAAACCACATGGCCAAAATATTGGTGCCAGCAATAATTTAAAGAAATATCAACCCGTGAATTGGCCCTTTTTTTCAGAAGCAGAAGTAAACGCGTTTGTAAACCTGATTTTTTTTTTAAATAGCATTCATTAAAACCTGCATTTTTGCAATGCATAATATTATAATTTTGCATTTTTTCGGGCACTCACAGATTTTAAACTTGCGTTTTTGATAAGATGGATGTGGGATGCGATATGTGCTGTTGGGTATTCAAATGATAAGCTAATTCAGTGCACACCTTTTTTGCTGCATGTACCCACTTTACAAGAGCAATGACCATTAACACACACTGCACTGCTACAGCTGCTGCTACTCCTTGCTTGCCCACTGACCTATCTTTATGCTGCCTTTTGTATGTGCTGCATGCACCACTGTTTTCATTTACACAGCTGTATTGTGTTTCTGAATCACTCACACTATGCTCGGGGCCACTACCTGTCCTAATTTGTGCTACACTTTCTACTAAACATCTATCAGGCCTGATGTATGTCTTAATATACTGATCTATTGTAGTAAGTGCTGTTGTCAAGATTACCCATTTCTTAATGTAATGAAGCTTTTAATGATGTATATCAAACTGTGGCAAAATACATTTTTCTCAGAGATGTAATGTCATTAGTAACAAGCATACTGAAATTTTCCATATATAAAACCTAAAAACATGTACTGATGTATTTCACCTCTTTACACGTCACTGAATATGAACTTGACAAGGTTCCCCATAGCTGAGAATGAGTGCCTAACACTGAACTCCTTTATCACTGTTTTCCATAGAAAATCATTGCTAGTCTTTTTGTAAGTCTTACCAGAAATTCCTTGTGCTTTTCAGTTTCTCTTTTGTATATTATTATGGAGAGTGAGTGATGCTTGCAGACATCTGGGAAAAATGGTAATTTTAAAATTTTCATCAGGTTGAGCTCCTAATTAGCTGAACTCATTTAGTTGAGATTTAATCAAGTTGAATATCAGGGACTCCTAGGTAAACATTTTTGCTTTGTATCAGGTTGGTTCAGACTAATGTATGTCTTGGCCTGTGTCAGTGGTGTAGAAGGATAAAGTCCAACTATGGCCCACGTCAACCGAGTTTGAACAGCAGCTTGGGTACTTGTTGGCATAAGCAGACTGGATGGGCACACCCATTCTGGGAGGGAGGAGGGGGTGGTAGGGGCACATGCTCAGGACACACTATTATGCTTCAATATCCCTGGTAGAGGGTGGGGGTGGGGAACAACCCATGATGTTTTGCCTGAGGTTGGGTGGAGCATCTCATTGTCATTAGCGCCTCATGGAAGTCAAAGGTAGCTCAGTGCTGCTGACCAGTACATGTCCTGCTCTCAGGCTACGAGTGGGCATACATGGGGTAGTGAAAACAGTAGAAAAATGTTTACGGACAGCAGTGTGATGCTGCCTGCAGTCCAGGAGCTCCTTAATGGCCGCAGACATGATCCAGATATAGCAAGGGGATGGATAAAGAGAGTTCTGTAGACTAATACAATAATAATAGATGAGGAAAGAAGCTAGGAGCAGCAGATGGTCAGCTATGGGAAGCCAAAAAGGTGTAAAAGAAAAAGACTTATGGACATCCTATGGAGGATGAAAGCAAAACAGAATTTTGTATCTTTCATTTTAACAAGGTCTTCTAATAGTATGAAACTCAGGGCAAGAAAGGTTTATTTATCTGAGAGGTACTCTCTGAATATGAAGTATGGTGTGACAAGGTATGAGAGAGCAGTTTCTTGACAGTTTGCCATAATTAATGGCACCATTATTCACAATATACTACATTTTTGTGATTAAGATCTCCCCACAGCTGTTGTACTAGACAGCCAAAACTGATATTTGTAAGGATATTCAAGGAGTCTTTCTGCAGAACCTGTTGTCTTCACAGTTTGAATACAAATTACTGTTATCTTTCACCTCCTCGGAATCAGCTATTGTTTGATTTCAGTGGTCTGGAAGATTCTGCATTGGTCATCTTAAAGTCAAGAACAACTGTGAAAACACTGCTTGTAGTTTGCTCCTGTTATTACAGTATCTATTTTTAAACTGTAGACCAAATAATAAATACCTAGCACTGCCTTTCTGGATAAACAAAACTGCACTCTGATATGTTTACATGGATAAAATGTAACATCTGACTCTGGCTTAACTTCATAACTTGGTTTAATTAATGAAGCACTGTAAATAAATGTTTGATATTAATGTTAGTAGATGTTTGAAAGAATGGAGTAAGAAACATTTTTGTTAAATATGGGTTTAGGTTAATTCTCCTTGCTTCTGCACTATTGGAATTAATTTTTTGCTATTTAAAAGTGAGCACACCCTTAATTTAAATAAAATTACTTTCATTTTTTTATGTTGATTAGTTGATTAGACTGGCCACCCTGGAATCACTTTGACAATAGCAAATATATATATATATATATATATATATATATATACACACACACACACACACACACACACACACACACACACACACACACACACACACACACACATGGTGTATATTCCTTTACTGAGTTGCAGGTCATCAAAACTTAAACTGGCTGTGTTTTGCTCATGTAAAATGCAAGGGAACTGATCTTAATGGCCATTTATGCTTTGAAAGTAAACCTTGATGTCTTCACTTAAACACAGCTGAAAGTCCACTTATAAACTAATGAGATGAACTGCGTGGTTATAAAAATGTTTCATCAAGACAGAAGCTATAAGTTCAGGACAAGTCACAAATTAATAAATAAAACAAGTAGAACCTAAAATTCACACATTTTGACAGAAAGAGGTCTTCAGTGAGTTAATAGCGTGCTAAGCACTCATAAGTCACGGAAAATTCTATGGCTATATAGTCCACAAAAGGAATGACTTATTGATCTACCCTAATAAAAACATTTGTCATGAGTTAGTAACTAAACAGCAATATAGTTATTTCAGAAATGACATACCTTTTCACAACTTAAAGACAACTTTAGCTAACCAGCTATTCTAAAAAAAAAACTTCATTAAGCAAATAATTTAAACATAAATTCAGATAAGAATGCCAATTAAAAATGTACAATACCCATGTTTGGCCAGGACCTCAAAAGTCACTTCCACCTAAATTAAGTCATACGTTTACTGCCAGAAAACTTCCTCATCCAGCCAATACTACTGAGTCACCTCTTGAGTCCAATAGTGCTCCCACAATGTCCCCATGAACAACCAATTCTATCCACAGAGTTTACTAGGCAAGTAGAGAATATACGTAGGTTGCCAGGACATTCTGCCATATCTCAAACATACACACACACACACACACACACACACACACACACACACACACACACGCACACACACGCACACACATGTGCACATGCACCACAGACAATTTAGAGTCACAGATCCACCTTCTGCATTGTCTTCTGGATGTGGGAGGCAGCCAATGTACCTGGAAAAAAGACACATGAATGCAGACAAAATATGCAGGCTGCACTCATAAAGCACATTAGTTGAGAGCCAACCCAGGGAACCAATTTTTGTGAGGTGACAACACTACTCACTGTACCACTTTGCCACCCTGGAAAATCCTTTAAAAATGACACGGTTCATGCTGCATTATGTTTACTTGATGGCAGATGGAAATAATAACCCTATCATGTCAACCCTTTAAATGTATTTAACATTCTACCTCCTCTCAGCCTCATCTTTTCCTTACCTTTTATCACCTCTATATCTTCTTGAACAATTTTGTGGTTTCCCTTTCCACTACCCATCATGGTAGCCCATTCCATGGGTCCACCACCTTTTCTGTGAAGAACAATTTTAAGATATCAAGAGGGTGATTAGTCCCTGCAGTCTACTGCCTGTGCTCTCCCCTGTCCTGTCTCCTTTTCCATTTGCCCTTCTTGTTCATGATGAACCCTTCACATCTTCCTGACATGTCTTATCTCATCTGGTATCAGATATAAAGAACTAAATCTGCTGTATCCCCTGGATATATCCCTTCACCTCCATCCAGAATATCTTCCCCTTGACTTTTCTCTGGATTCCTTCTAGCAGGCTAGAGTCCCTTTCACTATATGCCCTCCAGAAGTGCATGCAGCACTCATGGTGTGCTGTCACCAGGACCCTGCAGAGGAAACAATCTATTTTTGCTTCTGTAGTCTATAGCATATAGCCTAACATTATATTTGCTGTTACCACTGCCCTATCACTGTGCTCTTAGCAGTCCAGGCCAGGCATAACCAGCCCCCTTAGATCATTTTCCTGCTCTGGTGCCATCAGCTGCTCCATAAAAGAACTCTATTTCTGTTGTTTGCATGTGTGATCTTGTCCTTCAAATCACAGCCCAAAATAAGTAACCACAGAGGAAGATGAGGACAAACAATGATTGGCAAAACAATTTGACTTGGTTCTTACTTCCCCTCCACAGTCCCAAACAACATTTTAGTGCTGCAACTACTACATCCAAAAGCCTATAACATTCCTGATCTCTGCTACATTGACATACAAGCAAAATCACAAGGTTCTTGGACTTATTCACTTGTGGTAGTTGTTTCTCAATCACTCACTCTCAGAAAGCACCAGATTCCTTTCTGGGAGAGAACCATAACCTGTTATTAGGATGTGTTGATTTTTATACCATCTAGTTCACACTCAGCAGTGATTCATTCCAATGCATGCTAAAAATCACAGTAAATTGAGGCTAAGAGGACAACATCATCTGAAAATAATAATAATGCATCCCATGCATTCCCAGACTAGATATGATCAGTCAGAACCTTGGCTGTGTTTTGATATGCCATTCAGGGAAATCATTAAGAGAAGGGGATACATTATACATCCTTCATGAACCCTTTACATACTTTATACATAATTAACTTAGTGTTCGCCATGTGGACACAGCTCTTGCTCTTGAAATATAGGGCTCTGAATAGAATGCAGCTGTGGCCCTGGGACCCCATGCTGTTGTTGCACCTCCTACAAGATATTGCAGGGTGCCGGGTCATATGCCTTCAGCAGAGTCACAAAATGCATACAGAACATACTGACAAACTCCCATTGGCTCTTCAATATAGATACAAGGCAAAACATTGACCCTCATTTTTATAGCCACAACAGAATCCTCATTGTTCATTTTATAGATTCATAGATTCACAGACTGTTACTAGGCTAATGACCTGGGTGGGCCTTTTTAAGCCTGGCTAAGTTTTCCCAAAATAATAATGATGCCCTGTATCCAAATACGACATTGAGGGTCAGGCATTTATAAGCTACTTCTGTCTGTAAGGGACATCAGGCCTGGTGTAAACTTCCTATTCCCCATCCATTTGTCTAGCTTGTGCTTAAACTGGGTAATAGACAAACTTAGCTTCATATGGATGGGAAGCCAGTTGCATAGGTGGGGCAGTGTCTGGCACACACATTTGCCTCTCCAGTATGTTTAAGTCACAGACGAAATTCAGGTCCCCAGACCTTGTATTTCTGGTACTATTTGACTTACAAATATGTAGGAGATTGATAAGTGTGTGGTTTGTGGATGGCTTGTAAGCCAGGCAAAGATCATCGTTCAGCACTCTATAGGAGACCAAGTAGAAATAAAGGGATTTAAGTAAATTTGCGTAAGGCAAGTTTGTTATTCCTTGTATTCTTTTTGTAAGGAACCTTTGAGGTCACTATAGTTGCTGCAAATGCCTGGTCAGGTACATACCACAGTGAGAATTGTACTCTATGATTGGTCTGATAAGGGCAGAGTGCAGTGGGATAATTACCTCTTTGGATCTAGATGCCATGCCCTTACTTATAAGTTGTGCAACATAAAAGGGTTTCCTCACCACTGTGGCCACATTGTGGCTGAAGGTAAGGTTACTTTCTACATGTATACCCAGGTCCCTGACCACTGGGTCAACTGTTATGGGTGTATTGCCAACATGGTAATTAGCCAGGATGGTTCACTTCCCAAAGGGTATAATTATGTAGATCTTAGGATTGAGTTTAAGACCATGGTTTTGGCACCATTTGTTTGTTAGTCAGCAATAGACCTTCTTGAAGAATGCTAGTGTCTCCAGGGGAGTCGATGATAACTCCAGCTTGCAATCATCTGAAAACTTAGTCAGCCATAAACTTTTAGCATTTGCTTACATTTCAAAGAAACAGGTGTCAAAAAAGTGGACTCAGTACTGACCCTGCTGGATCCCACTAGTGACTGGCCTCTTGGTGGAGGTTGCCTCACCTATTTTGACCTCCTGGGTCAAGCAGTGAGCCAGCTGGCTATCCAGAGGGTGATAAAAGAGTTTATTCCTAAATTAGTGAGCTTGACCATAATGCCTGAGTGGGGCATTATATCAAAAGCCTTGGCCAGGTCGAGGTAAACTGTGTGCACAGTCTTACCTTCATCCAGTGCTTTGGTGGCCCTGTCTAAAAAAAGTCCATCAGATTTAATAGGCATGACCTTTCTTTAACAAAGCTACACTGTAATGGGCCCAGCATTTGCAGGTTACCCATGTCCTCATTTATCATGTCCATGATGATTCTTTCCATGGCCTTACATATGAGGCTGGTAAGATTTATGGGTCTGTAGTTATGTGAATGATTGGTTGGACCTCCTTTGTGCAGGGGAATGACTGTAGCCATCTTCCATTTCTTAGACTCAAAACCTAAAAGAAGGCTCCAGCTGAAAAGTGATTCAAGTGGATCAGAGAGGTCATGTTTCCTGCAATTTATTAAACAACCTTGTATGTTATCAGGGACTACTGATGCAGTGTTTTTGGCCTTTGGCCTGTTCCCTAGTAATAGTTGGGGGGATTGTGTTATGTGGTATTTCCTTTGGACCATCAGGGGGAACGGGGGATGAAATTTGAGCTGAACCTGTCCACCAAAAGGATGGCAATGACCTCTGGTTCAGTGTAGGTGATGCCACTTACAATAAGTTCTGTGCGTTGTTGTGTATTTCCTGTAGAAAGCTTTGTGACTGTCCTTTGCCTGAGAAGCTATTTGTTTCTTCAAATTTAGACTTTGAAACATTAATTAATCCTCTTAGCTGCCTGTTTAGATTGGTCAGGTGCCTTTTAATTTGTATGACTGTGTTCCTCCTATGTTTGTCCAAGACTTTTTTCTTTTGTTGTTTACTGAATGTTACTGTGATTCCACCAGGGTGGCTTGTCTTTTGAGTTTGTCTTATTTTTAACATGAGTCGGCACAACTTGCTCTATACAGCTATCAATATGGCTGTACAGAGATTTTGTAAATAGCTCAGTGTATTCCATGGCATTTACTGGGTTTGGGGGTGCTTGGAATTTACCCAAAGTATTGCTTAGTAGAGAGAGGTTAGCCTTGGAATAGTTCCTGAAGGCTTTTGGTTTTGCTGGATCCTTGGATTTCATTTTTATTTCAAGTAATACTGCCTTATGGTCAGATCTGCTGAGTGAATAATTTACATTGGGTGAGGAACATTGTCTCCCCCATGTTCGTGAATGCAAGGTCAAGGATGTTTGTAGCCCTAGTAGGAGAATGGGCCAAATGTTCCAGGATGTTGGTATTAGCAAAGTTTAGGAATCACTGGGATTGTACATAGAAGTGGTATAGGATTCCCAGTCTACAGAGGGATAGTTGAGATCCCCCATGAATATCATATTTGATTGAACGATGAGGGACTCCAGTACATTCACACAGATAGTATGGGTTTTCTGGGGCATGGAAGGGGAACTATACGTTACAAGTATATGGTATGACATCCAGCTTATGGTGAGTTGCACATTTATGAGATCCAGTGGGTCATACACTGTAACTCGTCTGTTTACGAGACTGGTCTTAATATAGAATGACACTCCTCCACCTTTAGTTCCCTCCTGTGTAGTAGCTGGTCTAAAGGGGTGAAGGGCATTATAATCTTGCATTGCTGGGCTACTCTCAGTGACATTAAACCATGTCTCCATTACTACACAGATTACACTCTCCAAAGAGAGGAAGGCTTGCATGGAGTTCTTTTTAAGACTTCTAACATTGAGCAGTATCACCTTCAGATATTCCTTCATAGGTTCAGTCAAATCAGTAGGTTTATCAGTTTGGCATTGTCTAAAAAAGGCACTATGGGGGTGGAAAAGTTCTTTGCCAATATTGAAAGCCTAGAGCGGATAAGTGCAGACCACCTCTGGCAATGCAGCGTGGTCTGTCAAGCATGTCCTCCTACGCCATCAAATATTGTACCCCCTCTGGATTGACACCAGAAGCTAGACCAATTGCTGAAATCAATCATTTTTTTGTTGGTAATGTGGCATCATCCTTGGAGAAAGGTAGTATGCTGCTCAGTGCTAGACTCATACCTGCCTGAGATACATAATCAAGGAACTTGATAATGTCTTGCTTCATATAGACAAGAGAGGTACACCTCAGGTCATTATCAGCCACATGACTATGACAGAGTCATAATGGCACCTGTGGTTCGATGACCTGAGTGCATGTGTGACTTGACGGATCCTATCCTTGGAAAGCCAGCTAACTGTGACTCTATCCTTATTCAGTCTGGTGAGGGTGTGCCTTAGCATAGAATCACAAATGACCAGGAAATGTGTCTATGTGCTGGTTTGCTTTAAGGGCTCAACAGCAGAGGCATTATATGCAGTGTTACTATGTGTAGCTGTGGGTGGTGTTTTAACAGAGTGTTTATGTGATGTCTGAGGACCCTTTTTTGATTGTACTGTGCAGAAGGTCTTAGTCTTTTAGGAAGGTTACCTGTAAGTGCCTCAGCATAAGTAGTTTCATGTGTAGGGTCATTACCTGCACAGTAGGTGTGGTGAAAGTGTCACTGACAACCTCTATAGGATTGGTTTTGGTTGCATGAGAGAGTTTTGCCTCCAGGGTTAAAGTGTATTTACACCTCTTTCATACACTATCTGTTTTATTAAGAATAAAGGGGTTGTCGGTGTACATGAGGCAATTGCTACAATGCCTTAGAGTACCGATCGCAACCAGAATGGTCACAGAGAGAGGGTTAGGAAGGGCATATCTATGGCCACTGATCTACTAGGGAGACGTGAGGAAAACATAAATATTGAACAAGTCGATAAGCGAAGCAACTTGATGAGCAACACTCAGCTATGAACAAACTAGATGCTCTAATAGTTAAAAAAAAAAAAATATATATATATATATATATATATATATATATATATATATATATAGTAATGCCACAAGAGTGCAAACCACAGACCAGAACAAAAACACTTAGAATAAGAGACACAATAAGCCTTCACCAACAACTCCCAGCTCAGAAGGATGGAGGCTACCCTCTCTTCCCACAAGAGTGTAGACCACAAACCTTCTTAATGCAAAATAACTGGATTGTAGCCAACGTGCACAAACCAGAACTAAGACACTTTTAGAATAATAGATACAATAACCCTTAAGAGATCAACTTTGCAAGGAACTCCCTTTTTGAGCAGTATAGACTATACACTGACGCTGTAAAGAACATACACTGTATAAAACGAACACATTGCTCTTTCCTCCTTTTTTGAAAATGTGGACCACCACCCCCAGTTTGCCATTACAGACATGGTGTCCCTGTTTTCTGTGCAGCATTGCCATCCTAACAATGTCCACCGCATTCACTATTTCTGGCTGGATCTGAACCACAGCAAACAATTCAGTGGTGTCTGTACACAATGAAGAGGTTATGCGGCACATTTTATTATATGTAAGTACATCATTGATTCCAGTAATTTGCTTATTGCTTCAGTATATTGCTATTATCTCTTCCTGTATTTGAACTGCAGTTAAGAAAACTTAGGATTTGTCTGCATATGAAACACTAACT
Organism: Protopterus annectens; assembly: GCF_019279795.1. Taxonomy (NCBI): domain Eukaryota; kingdom Metazoa; phylum Chordata; order Ceratodontiformes; family Protopteridae; genus Protopterus; species Protopterus annectens. Next base: position 780,766,666 of record NC_056725.1, on the reverse strand, counting down.
CTTTATACGTATTATGTAAAAGGATTAGTTGCTTTGTTACATACATGTTTGAATATGCAAACTTGTTTGTTCATTTACATTTGCCTTGCAGCCCAGGTTGTGACTGAAAAGGGTCACAGCCCAGACCAGATCAGACCCTTAAACAGACAAACAAAGAAATGAATACATAATTGCCTAATAATAGCACTGAGGTATAACCAAGGTTATCACAGCCCTTGTAAAGAATTTTACAGCAGAAGCAAAGGCTTAGTGAAGCTTTGGTTTATAAGGTCTGTTGATTAATATCTGGGATTAAGCAGGTCTGAAGGGCATTATTGTACCTGTATTGAGAGCTGTTTTTAAGTAGAGTGAATGTCTCATCATGTGCTGATCTGTCACTTGTCTCTTCCTAGAAGGGCATAAGATAATAGCAGATAGTGTCCTAAGCAGATGCAGGTGGATACGGCATGATTTGTAATGATAAGGATATATCCACTTATAGGTGGAATGCAAACATATAAGTTGTCAAGCACTTTGAAAAGGGAACCAGAGTGACTAGGCCAGATGCTTATCCCAGGCAGATACATTTGTATACCTGTTATAACTTCACAGGATAGTCAAAAGTAATTTAGGCAGCAGGCACCAAACTGAAACTTCTCAAAACTAAAGGTCACACTATTTGTGCAAAGTTCTTTAATGAGTTACGGGTCATAAAGTCCTACTAACCCACAGAACGGCTGAGTATAGAAGGTGCAAGCAATGTGTAGCTGAGCTCTGACATTGCATTGAACTTGAGCAAATTCAGGAAATCACTATGTCATGTTACTCACAATGGGCGCAACCTTTCTTTTTCATACATATTCCAGTTGAGAAATTGTACAAAGGCTTCAAGTATTCAAACACATTTTTCAAATGAGATCAGTTATTTACTCTTAGTAGATTATTACATTATTATCAGGCAGAGCACAGCCCAGACAATTTATTACCCAGAGTCCTATCTAGCACTGTCAGGCATGAGAACATATGACCTGCAATTCTGTCTAATAACAGTTAGCAGATGACCGTTACACATACAGGGAAAAAAGGATGTTAATCTGTTTATTAGAAATAAGCATAGGAGAGCTAATCAACAGGTGTGAACTACGAATGTAATCAGGTACCCTACTGCTCTCATTATTTTCCTTCTTATCAGTAAGTCTGCTTAAGCTCAAAGCATGGGCATGTAAATGCAGGCACTGACCCAAATTCATTTTCTTACTGATCTGCTTTTCTGAAAAAAAAAAAAAAAAACACCTTCAGATTAAATCAAGCTGCAGTACATTGGAAAATATGCAGAGAATTTGACATTAAACCAAGGTTCCATATATTTGAGTTGGTGACAGCTCAGGTGGATGTAAAGATGCCATGGCACTAATCGAAAGGCATAAGGAAACTTCCCCCAATGTCCTGGCCAAATTTTATGTAGTAGTATAAGTACCACCTTTGGTAATCCCTGAAAGTAGGCCACCAGCCTATTGCAAGTAACTTGGACAACAAAGAATGAATGAATGAATGAATGAATGAATGAATGAATGAATGAACGAATGCATGAATAAATATTCATTTGAATAACAGGCTCATCATAAACCCAACATGTACATACTGGTAGTGATAAGATTAATGTCAGATAAAGAAGTTATTAACAAAGCAATTAAAGGATCAGCTACAATTTCACAATTAATAATTACAGCAAATACAAGAATCAGCTCAAGTCCAAGCAGTGTAATTGAGTTAGTAATAAAATAATTTATATTGTTTGAATAAGTATGCTGCTGTTGCTACATAATGCAAGAAATGGCTCACTAAACTTAGGCAATAATGGAAGAGAAGATGCTGTTATAATGTTTTACACATTTAGGCAGAAGCAAACTTAAATAAGAAACAGGTTAATTCTACAGGAGACAAAATATAGCATAAGAGGAGTAGTAACTCATTGAGTGTTTAAGCACAGATACTTAGTACAATGATTGATAAATAAACTCCCAAATCACTCACAGCAGGTAATTCTGTGTAGGTACCAGGCATAAAAATTATGCTTAATGGATAATCCTAAACAAGAAGCAATCACTGATTGTTTGGCCATTAGCATGCTGCACAAGGTTTGATACATTTGATACACAGACTTTCAAATCATGCATAGGTGGTAATTCGGCCTTGCAGCCACTCAGAGAAAACACAAAGGACTGTGCCTGATAGAAAACCTCAGCTATTAGTCCCTAAATGTGCAATTACAGACCCAAACACATTGCTTGAGAGTTCAATTTTGCAAAAAAATCTACCTGCTGGTAATTCTGTCTGACCTGAAAAGTGTATTGCTGTTCGATGAGCACTTGAAATGCAAAGCTTGCTAAGCTGTGCTAAAACAATTGCGTATTTCAAACAACAAAACTAAGAGTAAGCAACAGCAGTAGTGGATGTATAGTACATTTTTGTTTTAATAAATTTGTTAATCAGACAAGATCCACTAAGCACAAATTACTGTTTTTCAAAAGAGACCTAATAATATTGATCTAGTTAAGTAACTTTCTGTCACACCTTATACAAGCAGAAGGTTTTGGAATTTAAATCATGGCAGCTGAATGTAGCTCCTTTGCAACTTATTGCCTAAACAGTAAATAATGCTACCATCTTATCTAGATGGGCAAAGGTCAGTCGTAGAGCTAGCAAAGGTATGGCTTTCATCAGCTGCACTGACACTGAAAGGACTCTAAGCAGTAATAACTTTAAATGCAACATAAGCATAAATGCAACATAAATGTTCCATTTATCACTACAGGCAAATGGCAATAAAGCATTAGGATAACGATAAACACAGGTCACAGCTGTTACACATGACAACAGTGAAGGTAATGCTTTCTGGTGGGTATGTTTACTAGAACACACCTAGCTTAAGAGATAAAACTGAAGAGGTGGGGCCAATGCCTGTCTAATTAAGAACTGAGGTAGGATTTATGGTTAGGACAAAAAGGTGTTTATAATCTGGCAATACGAAGTAGATAAAGCATCAGAAAATTGCAGGAAATTTGATTTTCTTTATATAAATACTGAGCCATTAGCGACAGTAAAGAACAGCTACAGGACTGTTTTAAGTATACCTTTTCTATGGCAGTAAACAGTTTGCTACCCCATACTCCTACTCTTTTTTTCTTATGTCTTACTGAGAGGGCAGCATGACTCCTGCATTACTTCCTCCATCATCCCCCCTCCCATTCTGAGATCTGTCACTGGCCTATACAGAGTTTCCTGCTAACAAACCAACAGTCAGGTAAGCAAACAATGCTCACTTGGGGGCACCCTGCTGTTTCTCAGCTTCATGCTGAATGTTGCTGTCTGTGTACTGACTCTACTTCAAATCCTATCTGTGTGAGACTGAATGAATGCATATGGGACTTGCAATTTTATTAACATGTTTGAGGCAAAACAAAATGGATGAATGTACACCACAGTTCTTCAGCCATTTTTATACTTGTTTGACCTGTTCACTAAAGCACATATACTCTAATGATTAAGGTTGTCAATACTGCAAACTCAAGAAGTGGTTCTTTAAAAGGATGCACAAGGAATCTGCAGAAATAAAAAAAATAAAATATCACATTTGAGGAAAACCTTATAAAGTGATCCATCAGAAATGTAATGAGAAAGTATAATAATGCATGCTTTTGACTGAAAATATTTTTAAATGTGCATCTGCTTTTATCAAGATGGTTGGTAGATCATCACACAATTAGACTCATTCAGGACATAATTGGATGACAGTGGTCAATTCTTGTTCATAGCAACCTGAACAGTAAAGCATCCTATATAAATTAGGAAAATGTACCTCCAACTGATGCTTCTTGTATAAACAGTAGTACTTAAACATAAATGGCAGGGTCACAGATAACTGCAGTAGTGAAGCTCTCTCTGTGATTAGAATGTGGGACATGGATTTGATAATCAGAGGCTAAACTTCACTTATTAGCAGGAATATAATGTAATGGAGTCCTTTCTCAGATCATTCCACAAAACCCTGTCAGTACTGGCTGAAGTAGTTATGTCACTTGTGTAGAGCCACAAATCTGTTTAAGTAGGGAAACCAGTCTAGCATGACAATTTACCACTCTGCCTACATTTCTTTGTTTAACTTAATAATTTGGGTTCTAATAAACATATCAGAATTTAGCATTGTGTCTATATTTGACTGTTTAACCTAGTCACTTTGGTTTTAGTAAGTCCATTCTATTACGTGTACTGTCTGATTTTAGTAAACATTGTATTTTACAAGGTCAGAAACTGGCGTTTTGTTACTTTAGAAGGGAAATTCTATTTCTGGTGGCAGAATGCCTAGGATTACTACCTCACCATCATCATGACTGATTCTTTAGTTTGACTCCTCCCTATGTGCCTTCTTTGCACAGTCTGACACTACTACCTGCATATGTATGGGCTTTCACTTCCCATATCTTTGCAGACAGGTCTATTGACACTTTTCAAATTTTTTACTTATTTATACTTTGCTGACCTGGTTAATTATTCCTGCTAGGTCATTAACCTCTTTTCAGAGGAAACCTGTCATAGTATACATACTGTCTAGGAGAAATTTGACTAGGGTACCTAGGAACTTACTCCATTCATTTCCTGTGGGCAGAACCAGAGGACAATTGTTGGGAAGAAGGCAACATGGAGGAGTAGGTAAAGTCAAGTGCTGTAGTAGAGATTCATAGTGAGTCTTTTTCTGATGACAGAAGTGGAGGAGATGGCAGTGGATTATTTGTTATGGCTGACAGTAGTGCTGCTGAACTAGAAATGTTTTCTTCATTATCTCTAAATTTATCTGACTGACAGACTAATCAAACTCAAGTAACTCAAGTAACCTTTTGGTTTTAGACCTTCTGTGATACATCCCTTATTCATTTGGGAGATGACATTTTCTGCATCTTAACCTTTAGGCTTTTGAATTTTTGCATAAATTTATGACTCTGCTTGAAACAACACAGACTGTATATCCTTGAAATTCTTACACTTTCTCAGCTGTTAAAGATGTTGTGAAAAAGGGTGGTTTCATAGTTTAGAGAAGACATTATTTCTGAAGGATCACAAATGGTCTAAAAATTAAAGGTGCTATAACATTGTCTCAGACAGCATAACTGTTAATAACAAAGTTATTTTTGAGGACATACAAGCAGTAGGTTATCACCCCGGTATAACCTGCTCCTTTTTCCATCGCTATGCTCGGACTCACTCCACTTCCTACCCTACCCCTATTCCTGCCCCCACATCTATTACATTTATACCTAACTTGACTCTACCCACTAACACTTCTACATCTATCATACCACTTCTTCCTCTAATCCCTTCCCACAAACTCTTGACCCATCTACTATACTCCTTATATTTTCTTCACTCCTACTTCTCTGCTTGCCTACCTGTTTTTTCTATTATCCATTTACATATAAAACTCCCTGCTCTTTCAGTACTCACTCCCCCCTCCTACATACCCTTTATTAAGCTGTCCAAGTACTCTAACTCTGTCCCACCTCTCTAACCCATCCCACACTCACTTCCTTACAAGTATATCACTCCTATATCCCTTATAGATATCACCACTACACTACTATTCCTCTAACAACTTCTCTCCTACACACTATAATTCTCCCTACCACAATGTCTCTCATCTCTAAAACTATTATTGTTACTCTCTCTCTATCTGCTCCTTCAACTAACAGCTCATCAAATAACCCATATACCTTTCAAATCTTCTTGTACAGCATCCGCACATACTCAGTCTCTCACCAGCTACTACACAATAGGCTCTAGCTTATATGCAACAGACTTAATTCTGCAAACTAAATTAAAAATCCTTCCCCTTCTACACATCCAATTAACCAATTCTGTTCTAGACTGCCAACAGAAAACTACAAAACAGCTACAACTGGTAAATCTACCCACTCATTGCAACCTAATAATATATAGTGACATACATCCAAACCCAGGCCCATTCCCTACCTCCTACAACCAACCCAGCTCTGTAAAATTCTTTAATTTCACTACCATCAATCTACAAAGCATAAGAAACAAAATTCCAAACCTTCACGCATGGATAAGCCAAAATCAACCCGACTTCACCGCCATTACTGAGACTTGGCTTACACCATATATCAAAGATTCAGAATTCCTACCCCCTAACTGTATTTGTCTTAGAACTGACAGAACACATAGAAAATGTGGAGGCATCACCTTGATATACCCTAATGCCTTCACTGTAGCCCCGCATAATAAGCCCATTCCACAATTCTCCACAGCTGAGCTGCTGGTAGCCTTCTTAAAACTAAATAATTGCAATAGCCTCTCCATCATGGTCTTATACATTCTCCCAGGTAATAACATTCCTATAATAGAAGAACTTCTTGCCTGGATATCCAACAATATTAATAATGAAACTGTCATCTTAGGGGACGTTAACATTAATTGGCTGGCTATCACTAACCATGACCCCCCCACCAACATTAACCTATATAACTTTACCCAGCTGATCACTGACATAACAAAAGCCAACAAAAAAATAATAAAGGACCAATCCTGGATTGGATCCTAGTCTGACCCTAATAAAATTTCCACCTCTGGCAGACTACCAAATAGTATTAGCGACCACTTGCCAGTCTTTATAATATGTAAAACCACCTCAGCTGTAAGTAATCACCAACTTAAACAAACTAGAGACTTATCTCACTTCTCACCTGACACCTTTAATGAAATTCTACAAAGTATCAATTCATCAGCATTAAAATCTCTCCCTCTTGATGATACAGTTGAATTCTTCAATTCAACATTCCTTAAGATCTTAAATAGTTTAGTCCCACTGTGACTAAAAAGAGTCAGGACTAATCATGCCAGCTGGATCACCAAACCCACAAAGAAAATCATTTCCACTAGAGACAAAGCTTGGAAAACCTGGCAAAAATACAAACATCCTTCTGACCTCACTCTTTACAAACAGCTATGAAATCAGGCAAAACAAGTAGTTATTAAACATAAAAAAGAACACTTCCATAATCTCCAAGACCAGCATAAACTAAAACCAAAGAAATTCTGGGGAGCAATCAATTCACTACTTGAACCAGGCTCAAACAACAACCCATGCTCACACCCTGATAAAACACCCTCTGAGATAGCCTCTCTCTTTAACTCATACTTCATTCACACCATAGCAAATCTTACCACCTCCTTCCTACCTACTAGCCCCAACTCACTAAACCAACCATCATCACATTCCACACCCTCCTCTCTACCTAGCTTTTCTTTCTCACCTGTACCCACTTCCACTATAAAAAAACTTGTTCAGAAACTCAAACCTTGTACTAATGCACCAGATAACTGACCGGCTGAATTCCTACAACTATCCACAAGTTCCATTGCTTACCCCATCAGTATACTCCTCAATAGATCAATTCAGGAGTCCCATGTACCACATATCTGAAAAAAACATATGTTCTCCCACTCCACAAAGGCGGCAATAACTCTGACATCTCTAATGTCCAACCCATTGCCATTCTCTCCCCATCTCCAAAATATTAGAAAAATGTGTCTACACCCAGCTTCTTAACCATTTATTTAATAACCAACTTCCTTCCTCTACCCAACATGGTTTTAGCCCAGGCCACAGCACTAATACTGCTCTGATCTCCTTTATGGACACAGTAAATAGGGCTCGTGATGCAGACTTCACTGTCTTTTCACTCTTCATCGACCTCTCAAAAGCTTTTCATACCATATCCCATCCCCTAACTCACCAAACTCTCTAATTTAGGTATCTCTCCCCCAACCCTGAACTGGTTCTCAAACTATCTCACTGGTAAACAACAATCCACTAAATGGCAATAATCCTACTTACCTTTCCTCAACATAACCGCAGGAGTACTCCAAGGATCCATATTGGGCCCCCTTCTATTTAGCATATTCATTAATAACTTCCACAACACTCTCACTCAATGCACCGTAACCCAATATGCAGAGGGTTCTATAATCATCTGCACTGTCAAATCAACTTATGAGTTGCAACTACTAACTCAACAAGCCTTTAAATCTACTGAAACTTGGATGTCAGATAACCATCTCATTCTAAACCCCAACAAGACTAAACATCTATTACTCACCCCCAAAAACCTACCCCCTTAACAAGAATTAATGTTCTGTCCACTCCCAGAACAATACTTTCATAGACGTTGGTTGTCTCTATCACCAAACTCTTAGGTGTCATCATTGATGAAAACCTAACATTCGTCCTCCATATCCACAGCAGCATTAAAAAATACACCAGAAACTGGATACCCTGTATAGACACAACCATTTCCTCAACCCCACTGCATGAAAAGCTCTAGCCTCATCATTTCTATGACCATCCCTAGTATATGGAGCCTCTATCCTCACCAATATCCAGTCCTCTCTGAAAACCAAACTTGACTCATGTTATAATAAGACCGCCAAATCTGCAACAAATGCAAAATTCTCAGCACATCACTGATTATCTTTACAGCAATTAAATTGGCTTCAACTACCACATTATCTCACCTACCTACAGTTAATTACTGCACATAAAACTATATATAAACCATTAACTTGCCCATCTCTTTCCTCCTTACTGACTTTGCATCAACCAAAAATACCTGTTAGATCTGAAAACAAAATACTGCTCCGAGTAGAAAAACCCGATCTCTCAGCTGGTCAAATGCTCTATTCTTTTACTGTGTCTAAACTTTGGAATACTGTCCCAACTTCAATCACCTCCATCTGTAATCGTGCTCTCCTTAAGAAGTCCCTTAGACAACATCTCTCCTCAGACTGGCTATGCTCATGCCAAAATAACTATCACTAAACACTGCTCCATCTTCTTTATCCCACTTTCTCTATGGCTTGCCGGTGTGTTACCTAACTCTCTCTGTAACCTAACCCCTCTTGCCATACCCATTTCTTCACTCCAGGTTATCTTTCACCATCTTCTGTCTACCTCTCACCTCCATTACTAACACCAGAGCCATCACTCTGTCTAGACAACTTCCTCTACTAGCACCTCAAATCTCTAGCAGTTAATATCTAAAAACTGTCATCACATGTGTACATACCCTCAGTAATCTATAATCTCTATGCTGACTTTCTCTGGCATAAAGTCCTTTAACAATGTTAATTACTTGCATAATGTAATCGGTTAGTATGTATTTAAACAAACAATCGAAACCTTTTGCTCATACAATGTCCAAACTTGTTATTGTAGAATACCTGTTAACTCTGGTATGCATTTGTAGGGTCCCTATTAATTATTCAAATGTTTTAAAGTTTGAATGTCATATGGTCGACACTATTGATTGAACTTTAAAAATTTCAAAGGTGAAAAGCAATGGCTCCGTATGGCACAGAATGAGAAAATTTCCCCTTTCTGCACTGAAGTGCAATCTCGGAGTTGGTATATTTAAGTGGGAGGGTGTGGGGGTGCATGGGGGCTTGCCTCTCTGCTCAGAGCATTGAGGTAAGCTTTTTATTTTTTATTATATTTTCAGTGTTTCAAACTCCACTCATATCTTGTCGAACATATGAGGTTCGAAGTTTTGAAACTTTGAATATATAATATAGACCCATATTTAATATAGACCCATATTTGTATTTGCAAAAAAGGCTGCGGTGGTGGTGCTGCGGTAGCGTTGTCGCCTCACAGTTAGATGTTGCCCATTCGATTCTCAGTTAAAGCGTCTACTGTGTGTGATGACATGCGTGAATGGGCGTTCCTTCGTTGAAGGTTGTGTGTTAGGCCCGGCAAGCCAGCATGTGAAACTCCACTGCCAATAATTAGCGGACCGGAGTTCCGCTGTGGCGCCGCCTGACCGGGAAAAGCCGAAAGACACACACACACACACCCATATTTGTATTTGCACCTGACTTAACTGTATGTCCACACTTGTTACTGTATAATATCTGTTAACTCTTGTATGTATTAGTACTTGTATCTACTTGTTAATTGTATGTGGAGTTTTTCTCCCCAGGCCTCCACTAAAAATGGGCTCACCTAGGCCCAGTGGACCTTCCTGGTAAACAAACGTAATAAATAAATAAATAAATAAAATTTATCAGCTAGTCTCCATCTACAGCATGCTTTCTCTCAACTAACTTGCACTATTATCAGCCTAAATGTAAAAATGTTAATAGTAATAACATTCATGATGATAGGAAGTTATGGACTGGTAAATAGGATATGTGGATAACTTTTACTAAGTGATTGGTAAAAAATATTCATTCACCCTGTGTTATAAACATCAGTGATACAAGATGGACTGCAAAATATACAGAGCAACCTGACTTTTTTCTTTCATTTTGTTTTGTCTTGTTTTGTGGAGATGCTACTCATTTAATTAGTGCATATCCTGAATGGACATGTAAGTAGTGAAAAAGACCACACTGCCAAAACTTGCCAGCCTCACGGTACAAAATATGGGGGAGGGGAGCACTGCAGAGTGGGTAGTACTGTTACTGATACCATTATATATGCAGATAACCGGGATGTTTGTAATGATACTGAATGCTTATCAATACAGTCTGCTTACAATACATTAAATGATTTTGAACAGGGGGACAATCAGAAATAGAACCTGACATTAACTGTAAACCAGATTATATTCTTTCATCCTTACCAGACACTGGCATTAGCAATTTGCACATGAAAATAAGTTGAATGTGCTTCTTACTGAACTTTCAGAGTTAAAACGTTCTACTGAACTTGGATGTATTGGGGTAGACTATGTCTCAAGAAAAGAAAAACTTTGTTAGAGACCCAACAAACTACAAATATATATATATATATATATATATATATATATATATATATATATATATATATGTATATATAAATAAATAAATAAAAAGATAACTTCTATAATAGTATGATAAGTGCTGTGAGGCACTTTACTATATTACAGTGGTGTAAAAATGTAGCAGCAGATACCATTGCTTACCGAATATGAGATTTTTACATGACTTAACAGAAAACAGATTGCTCGGGCATGGGTAAAACAAATAATATGGTCTATGGGTGTAAACGTTTATTCTAGGTTATCTGCACTGCTTAACAACTCAAATATTCAGGTCTTGAACAGAATTATTAGGGATCATGATAGAGTTAGTACTAGACTTTATGATAAAAGACATGGTAGTTACGCTTAATTCTTCTATAGGTCTATATTTTGTAAAAGCTAGAGATCAACTTTTCCATAATATGAAAACCTTTTGGTATACAATATTGATATAGTTTTCATAGGTGACTTTAACTATGACAACATAGACAGAAAAATAGAAAATAGGGTTAGATGTGTATTTATTTATTTATTTATTTATTTATTTATTTATTTATTTATTTATATGTCTTTCTTTACAAGCAAAGTCCAACTGGGTTATACTAATTTTTAGTGGGGGTCTGGGGAGAAAAGCTCCATTTGTTTACATTGCATTATACTTAGTCCCAGTTAAGCACAGAGTTATATTTCTATTTACATTTATACACATACAGTTGTTAACATTTATACATTCTAAGATTTTTACAGAGGTAGAAGTTACTAAACAGAAAGCCCATGTGCAACTCAATGGATTATACAGACAGCAGTTAAGTATAAAAAATTCAGTGAGAGGTTGAGAGTATTCTGTTTAAGAAGAGAATCTGGAGAGTATTGTATGATCAGCACAAAGTCTTAACCTGGTGATGAGCATGTGCAGGACCAGGACTGTTTAAGATGTTGTTTAAGCAGTGGTCTAAAACTACTGAATTTGTCAGAGAGATTTATTTGTGTGGGAATACTATTCAGGAGTTTAGCAACGTATTGGGAGTAGAGCAAGTCTGGTGCAATATTATTTGACTTGTTTGTGAGTGGTAAGAATTTTTTATTAGAGCGGAGCTCCCTTGCTGGACAGTAGGGCAGTAATTAGTTTTGTAGTGCAGGGCATTTTTCTGGATGATGAATGAGCTTGTGTGCTGTAGTTAGTTGTGATTATGTTAGGTAGAGTTTCAGTTTAAGCCAGTTTAATTGCTTTAAGCTGACAATGGTGGGTCCTATGAGGGAGATTGATGGCAAATTTAGCTATTTTATTGCAGCAGGAGGCAAGTTTCTTTCTTTGAGTATTGTTTAAATTTGTTAGGATAGGAGCAGTGTATAAGAGAGTTGGCAGTAAGAAGGTGGTGGTTAGAGCTTTTCTTGCAGTATCTGTAAGGAATCCATTGATCCTATAAAGGGATCCTAGTTTCTGATGTGTAGATTTACTGGTGTGCAGTACATGCTGATCATATTTGAAATTGTCATCTATTATAATGCCTAGAAGTTTACTGTGAGTTACAGTTTCAATGACAGTATTGTTTGCTGACTTTATGATAAAAGATTGCTTTTAATTTTGGCAAAGTTTTGAGGTAAAAAACATTAACTTAGTTTTCTTGGGGAGGAGTAGGAGGTTTGATTCTTTGCTACGGGTTTCTACAGAGGAGAATGATTTGGGGGTAATATATTGCAACTTATTTATTATTGATGCTGCACATATTAATGATGAGTCATCTGCATACTTAACTAAACTAGCATGGTGAGTGGAGGTGTGGAGGTTATTAACAAATATTTTAAATAGGAGAGAGCCCTGAGGGACACCTGTTGCAATTGGTTGAAAGAATGAGCAGGTTTGTTGCCATTTAACAGCTTGTTGCCTTCCAGATAGGTAACTAATTAACCATGACACAGAATTTTATCAAAGTCCTATTGAGGAGAGTCGAATGAGAAGTTGTTGGTGAGAGACAATATCAAATGCCTTTGACAAGTCTAAGAACATGGTGGACACAAGCAGACCATTGTTTCTATGTTGGTTTATTATGTTGGTAAAATGTGGTAGGGTAGTAGTGGTGCTGTGCTGGGGCCTAAAGCCATGTTGTGTTTCTGAGAGCAGGTTATTTGAGGTTCTGCATCAGTTGTGTATGGATGCATTTCTCTAGTGTTTTGGAGGGGGAAATCACTATTGGTCTGTAGTTGTTAAGGTCTGTAGATGTGCCACCTTTGTGCAGAGGTGTGCTGTAGGATTTTTCCACAGTGATGGGAAGTATCCTTCGGCTATGGACCTATTAATTAGTATGGACACAGGGAAGGCTATGACGTCTGTGGCCATTTTTAGGTAGTCTGATGGTAGTTGGTCTACAGCTATGTTGGTAATTTTTAGTTTAAGTAGCAACTTCATTATAAATGAGGTGGGAACTGGACTAAAACTGAAGAGCTGTTGGTGGTTATGGTTGGATAGGGATAGAGAAAGAGAGAGGGTCAAATGTGTTAGTGTCTAAAAGGGAAAATATTGACTGTATAAAGTAGGAATTAAAGTGTGCGGGGATAGAGTCTGTCATATTTTCTGTTTTTGGAGAGGGAGTAGTGGTCTTGCCACGGCAGAGTAGTTTATTTAGTAATGACCAAAATGATTCTGGGTTGTCTTTATCGTTGTCTTTTAGGTTGGTATAGTTTGTTTGCTTGTTCTGTTTGTCATGGAGTTTTGCAAGGTTTCTAAGATGTCTAAATTGCTGGAAGGTATTTTGAGTTCAATTTTTATAATAATGTTTCAGGCTTTATCAGTTTTTATTGTGAGGGTTTTTTTTTTTTTGTTGTTGTTTGTTTCTTTTGTTAGCCATAGTGCAGGGTTGAACTTTACTCTTTTATTATGTACAAGTACTGGATTATTTAAGATCTGTAAGACTATGTTATTAAAGTGTTTAACTATAGTATCTAGTGGCATTGTTCTAAGTACATTCCAGTTATATTGTTTTAGTGTTTATTGAAAACATCTTTGCTGAAATTAGTTGCATTTTGTATTTGACTACAGATAATATGATTTATCTAGTTTATGGTGAAATCAGCTGGTGTGTGCTCACTTATGCTATCTGACAGGCAGCGTACTTGTGTCAGTTTGTCTGGTTTGTTTGTAATGATCCAGTCTAATGCTGAGTGTCTCCCTGAATTTTTATTGATTCTAATAGTTGTGGATATTAATTGTTTGAAGCTGTACAAGTTTATAGATTTAGTGGGGGTAGTGCAGTGTATGAGTTTCCAGTCTATAATTAAGTCTCCAAGTGTTATAATTTTGTGGTTAATTTATTGTTATATCCAATACAGGACATATTTAGCAGTATCAATGCTATTCCCTGGTGATAAATACATTGTTGTTAAACATATAGTTTTCCTAATGTTGATTTACAGGAGTGTTATTAGAAGTTCAGCATTTTTAAATGTAGATATTTCCTGTGGGAAGAAAGGTGACGATTAGGGAATTTTAATAGATAATTGCTATACAATCTGTACACTTGTTTTGTCTGTCATATCTCATTATACTTTATTTCTTTGTTTAACCAGGTTTTGGTAGTTTTGACTACATCAGGAGTATGCGGCAAGGTAGGTATACATGTCATAGAATTTATTACACATACTTCTTAGGTTTGTATTTAGTAAGGTGGGTTTGGGTTCTGTTTTCTGTTGAGATATAATAGGTGTATGGTTTATTTTGTGGTTGGATGTGATGGTTTTATTAATAGTGAGACCTGGGTTGGGGTGAATATCTCTGCTAAAGTTTTGAACTGATATTTTACAGAGGGAAGGGTGTGGCCAATTATATTTTGGTCTTGGTTTGGTATTTGATTGTAAATAGCAATACTTATTTTTAAGATATGTATAGATAAATAAATCAAATGTGATTTCTTTGTAGAGATATGATACTATGGAGAAAGACAGGTGGCGCTGATATTCTTTGTGAGGACTAGTTGAAGTCCAAAGTATTTGATGGAGGTGGAGTTGATAATTGGTGATGAAGGTTAGTAGAGTTAGGAGGAATAATAAAGTAATCTGAGTCAGGGCCATCTTATTTAACTTGAGTTTTATCTTTGCTGTAAATAAGGATTAGAAAAGATTAGGATGGTACTGGGTTGGTTGTACAGATGCAATGTGATAGGGGGCAAGGAGTAGGGTAGTTTAAGAAAGAGTCCGGGTGGTAAACTAGAGTGGGTGTTCGTATTGGGAGTAATTCTATTGACTAATTGTTTTATTCTGGAGGCAACCAATTATATTGGTTTGATGGATATGTGGATGGTGCTATGGAAGTATAAATATAGAGTAAGATGGGGTGGGTGGGAATTGGAGGTGGGTAGAAGAGTGGAGTGAGCCCATGCATTAGTGAGGTTGAACTAAGCAGGTTGAAAACTTTGCAAAGAGGCAGAGAAAAGCAATCAGTGGCTGTACTTAAACAGCCACAGATCTACTGAGAGAGATAACAGAGCACTTCACTGTTCCTCTTCAAGAGAAATCTTGATGAGTGGATGGGAAATAGAAAATTCACCCAGGGATCACTCCAGTGGCTCTACTCGACAGAGTCACTGGAACTAAGGTCGGGTGGCATGATGCCAGGGTAATCCTATGGACCAGGCTTGTAAAGGCTCCAGGGCCATTAGCCTAGTTATTACCTATGAACCTATAAATAAAATGAACTATTCAGTTTAAAAGGCCTCTGTGCCAGTAGATGAAAGTCTTAATTTTGTTGTTCTAGGACAAAGTTTTCATAGGAGAGTAAGTCCAATATCACTTTAAACTGACTAATGGTGATATATAACAGTAAAAATTGCACTTGACGTTTTGAAAACTATGTAATGGTAAGGAGGTTTCTATGGACCTTAAAATGCAAAGTCCAAAGACTACCCCTTCCAAAGATCAGCAAAACAGTGAAAAAAAGTAAGCCAAAATGCATGACTGCAACTCTGCAGAGTACTGGATCAGAACTGAAAGTGGTTACACAAGCATCTAGGGCAAAGGAAAAATAAACTTAAGTAAGGGAGACAGTGGACTGCTAAAAACAATCAATGGAGCAGAGTTGAATTAGAGAGTACTAATGGGACTGATGTGGTCTAACAAATGAAGCTATTATAGTGGACAAAGTTCTTTGTTTTAGGCTGCGATAATATTCATAATTTACATAAAAATATAGCCCACAGACTGGTTTTCAAACTGCAGACTTCACTGTTACATACATATCTATTGTTTGCAGTGACACTACTATAGAAAAGATAAAAACACACTAATGAGACAGTTGAGTGCACTGAATCAATGATGACTGTGCACAAATACTGGCTCAGAGCTGAAAGTGGTTTTATAACTATCTCGGGCAAGGAGAAAACAGAAAGGAAGGGAGACCAAGGGTGACTGCCTTGATAACATGCAGTTCCACTGACGAAAGACAGGAGGATATAAACAATGGGAGTATCAAGTATAGAAGAAGGGAAAAAACTATATGAGAAAGAAATAGTTTGACTAAGAGTAAATGTCAGTGTCTGTTAGGAAATCGAGTGTAAAGGCTGAGCAGCAGGATGTCTGTGGAGGAGAGGTTACAGACTGTAAGGCTATTGATTACAAATTAGGACACTGAAGGACTGGTCTTTAGACTAGACACTCTGCAGGCTAAAATACTTGCAGAAAAGACTGGTCACCCTTAACACTTACTTAAAGCACAAGGACAAAGATATCACAAAGTTTGTCCAAAATAAATGGTGGGTGGATTTAGTGGACTCAGTCTGCCTTTTGGATGAGCCTGCTGTGTGTATGCTTTAGAGAGATTTCCAGTGAACCTGTTGAAAAAATAGAGATGTATTCCAGATGTTCTTCGTCTTCCCTTGCTGCAGTCCTGACAATTGGGTATAGTCCCGTCCGGCCCGTGACCATACCGAGGCTGGCGGCGGGCGGGTCATGGGACAGACGCGCAGCGTCAGTACGCAGGGGTACCACGCGCATGACCGGCGTCATTTCCTCAGTCTTTTTGCCGCATGGTCCGATGCAGAAGCAATTTTGCGAGTGCAGGTTGGCGTTCTGAGATTTTCGAGCGGAGTTTCAGACCCGAATACAGAGTTAACATTTTGGTTTTTCTTGCCTCAGTATTTAACCGGATGTCAGAAAAAGTGAATAACTGTATTTCTTGTGGGAAGCAGATACGCATAGGGATTATCATACATTGTGTATACCTTGTTTAGGGCCTGAGCACGGCGTTGTTGGTTGCCGCTCTTGTGCTAGATTACTATTAAGAGGAGGCTTGATTGTGCTAGGTTAGTGTTTGGGAAGCAATTATACTATGCCGCCGGATGCTCCGGCGCCTGCTTCATCTAAGAAGCGCAAGGACAAAACAGTGAAGTCTAGGGGTGAGGAACCGCAGTCGGACGTCGGTCCTTTGGAAGGCTCAGGGGAGCCAGAGGTTTTGCCAGGAGTCTCTATGGAGTCTCAGGCAGATACTTTACTGTTACAGGATGTGCCCTCTCAGGAGGTAGGCCAGGCTGAGGGGGCTTCTCAGGTAACTGTTCTTCCCTCTCTTCCCAAGGTAGTCAGGGCCTCTCCTTCTGTTGCCAAAGCTTCTTTTAGAGGAAGGCCAAGTTCAGCTTCTGTAGGGGCTTCTCCTAGCATTTCGGGCTCTGTACCTAAGAAACATATGCTTAAAATGGCAGAAGATTTGATTACTCTGATTAGAGGTTCTATGCCCCCACCTGATAAGAGGCCTAGGGTGGAACAGGAGTTTGATAGTTTTGAACAGTGTTCACAGGCTTCAGAGTCTTCTGTGGAAGACTTGCAAGAGTTTCCTACTTATTCTGATTCTGATGTGGATGATTCCACTCCTTCAGCTTCTCCTCCTGAGGATTTTTCATTTTCAGAGACTCTTCACTCCATGAGGGAGCACTTTAAATGGGAAGGCCAAGATTACTCTGACTCAAAAGGCTTAGGGAGTTCTTGTTTTGCCCCAGCATAGGCCCTTAGCTATTCCTCCTGTGTTGAATGTGGTGGAGGATGTTTTGCAGAGGCTTCTCTGAACCCTGATTCCTTGCCTCCTGCTCCTGTTAAGCCTGATAGGTATTATAGGGTGAAGCTCATAAGTATTTGTTTAAGAGTCCCAGGGCGGACCCAGAAACTGTTTCTCAGGGGCCTAAAGGTGTTAAAGCTTCTGTGGTTAAAAATCCTGTACCCTCTGATAAAGAGGCAAGGGCTTTGGATAGGTGGGGTAAGAAAGTATATACTTCTTCCACTCTAGCCATGAGGGCGTTGAATTGTCAATTTCATATGCTGAAATATCAGAATTATCTCCTTTCACAATTGAAATCTAAGGTGGATGCTAAGGTATTGAGTGTAAAGAATTGCTGGATTTGGTTCATGTGTCTGAACAAGTGGGTAAGCATTCTTTGCAGTGTGGTTTTGATGCTGTTCAGGCCTCCTCAAGGGTGGCTGCTACTAGTTCTGTACTACATGCATGGTTGAAGGATCAGAATTTAGCTGAGCATGTTAAGACCAGGATTTTGGATGCTCCTTTACAGTCTGATGTGTTGTTTGGACCGCCTGTGGAAGCAGTTTTAAAGAAAATGGAGGACAAAGCTAAGTCTATGCAGACTGTTAAAGATTTTGTTTAGTAGAAATTGGCCTGCTAAGGGGTGGACATATCCTGCTTATGGTTCCCAGTCTAGGGGTAGGTCTAGGCGTGGTAGGGGCAGGGCTCAAGCTAGATCAGACAGTTCACCTGCTCAGACTTCTGGTGAGGGCAGGCAGAACCAATGACCTGCCTTTTCAGCTGCCAGTGGACTCTCGTCTGGCAGCTCCTTTGGGAGGAAGATTGTCTCTTTTCAAAGAAAATTGGAATTTAATCACTCAAGACAGATGGGTGCTGGATATCATTCATCACGGGTACAGATTTTATTTCCACACAATGCCCCCTTTCAAAGGCATGCCAGATGTTCCTCCTCCACAAAGAAAAGAGGCTCACAAGCAAGTTTCTCAGTTACTCCAGATAGGGGCTATTCAGCCAGTCCCTGTGTCAGAATTTATTCTCGCCTGTTCCTAGTACCAAGAAGGGGAACACGTGGAGACCGATTTTGGATTTATCTATCCTCAACACTTATCTGGACATTCCCAAGTTCAAGATGTTGACGTTACAGCAACTGTTACCTCTGCTGGGCAAGGATCACTGGATGGTAACTTTGGATCTCAAGGAAGCTTACCTTCATGTGCCCATAAGGCTAAGTTGCAGAAAGTATCTGAACTGGAGATTTTCATTATCAGTTCTCTGCATTGCCCTTTGGCTTATCTACTGTATTCACAAAGGTTCTGGCTCCAGTGATAGCTTACTTCAGGCTTCAAGGCATTCAAATTTATCCTTACTTGGACGACTGCCTGATTCTGGCTCAAGAAAAGGAACACCTTCTACAGCATCTGGAATATGTCATAGCAGTGCTAAGATGCCTAGGGTATTCTGTGAACGAAATAAAGTCCAGTCTAGTACCCTCTCAAGACATGTGCTTTCTGGGTGTGAGACTGAATACAGCAGCCCAGATGGCCTTTTTAACCCCGGACAAACAAAAGAGTCTGTCACTTTACTTCCATCAACTATCTCATCAGTCCGTGCTGACTGCAAGGACAGTCCTTCAAGCATTAGGGTTCATGGCATCTTGTATTCTGGTGCTTCAAACTGCATATGAGGAAGCTGCAATGGTATCTCAAAATGTATGGACACAGCACTGCCAAGATTTGGACACTGTCATTCAAATAATACCTTGCCTTCAAAAGGAATTCTTGTGGTGGGCTCAGGAATGTCACCTAAACAAGGACTCAGTCAGATTTTAACGACAGATGCCTCGGACACTGCTTGGGGAGCTCATCTAAATGGAAAGTGGATACAAGACAAGTGGCCTGCCAGACTACAGCATCTACATATCAATATGAAGGAGATGTTAGCAGTCCAGTTTGCATTGATGGCGTTCAAGGAGTTACTTCTTCCAGGGCAGGTGTTGATTCTGACAGACAACACAACTGTCATGTGGTACATCAACAAGCAAGGGAACACATTCTTATCCTCTATGCAGGCAAGCAATGATTTTATGGGAGACTGCGTTAAGCCTGCAACTGACTCTTCAGCACAGAACTCCCTAGCAGATGTATTAAGCAGACAAATCATGGATCCGTGGAAACTGGATCTTCATGTATTTCAGAAATTGACAGTGTCATGGGGAACTCCAGACATAGATCTGTTCGCTTCTCCACTAAACCACCAGCTGCCAAAGTATTGCACAAAGGGGTTTCATCACACAGCTTGGAAAGTGGATGCTCTGTCTTTCAGTTGGAAAAACCTTCATGTCTATGCCTTTCCACCTCTACCTCTTCTTCCAAAGGTATTACTAAAGGTCAGACAGGACAGGCCAAGGATGATTTTGATAGCTCCAGATTGGCCACTGGTACCCACTTCTAAGGAGTCTTGTAAAGAAGCCTCCATGGCCTTTACCTCTGATTCCTCATCTGTTATCTCAGAAGGACGGTCATCTGCTCAATGTCAAGCTTCCATCTCTTCATCTCACAGCTTGGCATATTCTGTGTTGAAGCATGGTAGGTCTCAGCTTCCTCAACAAGTTTTAAATGTGATTATGGAAGCTAGAAGGCCTAGTACTAGGAGAGAGAAAAATGGAAGAGATTTTTATTTTATTTGGAGATTTCAGAGCCTAATTTGAGTGTGGCTCTTCAATATCTTACTGAATTATTGGACAAAGGTTTGTCTTTCTCTTCCATAAAGATTCATGCTGCAGCAATTTCAGCTCACTATGATTGTGACCCACCTTGTATCCTTTGTTCAAGCAGTTTGCTCCTACTCCTGCTTGGGATCTCAATTTTGTGTTGGAAAAACTTACTCTACAACCTTGCAGCTACTGCTGAATTGAAATATTTGTCATGGAAGACTGCTTTTCTGTTGGCTATTACTTCTGCAAGAAGGGTGTCTGAGTTGCAGGCCGAGCCCTTTTGATTTTCCATAAGGACAGGGTATCATATCCTTCCTTTATGCCTAAGGTGGTTTCTAGTGTGGCTTTAAACCAAACTATTCATTTGCCTACGTTTTTGCAGATCCTCAAAATAAAGGGGAAAAGATTTTGCACACTTTAGATGTACACAGGCAATATTATTTGAGCAAGACTAAAGATTTTAGGCAGTCTCAGCAGTTACTTGTTTCTTTTGCTTTAAGTTCACAGGGCAAGCCTGTGTCAAAACAAACTATTTCTAGGTGGATTGGCTTTTGCATTGCATTTTGTTATTCCCATCATGGCAAAGAGGTTCCAGCTGGGATTAGGCCTCATTCCACTAGGGCTACTGCCACTTCAACAGCATTTCTAAGGGGTGGCAACTAAGGATATTCTGGAAGCAGCTACTTGGAGTTCAGTGCATACTTTCTCTAGGCATTATCACCTGCCTATATACTCTAAGACTAGAGCTGGTTTTGCCACAGCTGTTTTACAAGGCATGTTGTCAGCTCCTGCTACTTTATAATTTGCCAGCCTCCCTTACCTCTGCTTTGGGATTCTACCCAATTGTCAGGACTGCAGCAAGGGAAGACGAAGAACATAGTACAGTTTTGTACCTACCATAAATGTAGATGTTCGATTCCCTTTGCTGCAGTCAACCTCCCTCCTTCCCTCTGTGTTTCAGGGTGGTTGTGTAGGTGACTTTACATGCTTATATTTTTGTATATATTACTGTATATATTGTACATGTTTTTTGGTGCAGGTTGTTTTGGGACTTGTCTTTTGGGTCTTCTGACATCTGGGGCAAGAAAGGTCATGCGCATTAGTACCCTGACGTACTGGCGTCGTCTAAGGGCGCGATGACACGCCAGCCTTATACTCTGGTAATTGTCAGGACTGCAGCAAGGGAATCCTCGAACATCTACATTTATGGTAGGTACAAAACTGTACTTTTCTGTAGAAATCTAATTAAATTACTGTGGGATGAACTGTATGCGACAGAACACTGCCACCAGTAAATCCACTGAAATTGTAAGTGATTTCTTAATAAATATAGAAATTAATTGCTGAAATACAGTTGCTGTGATGGGGCCACTTGGCTTACCACCTTAAACAACACATCCTCAGAAGGCAGCAAACTGTACTATTTTGTTAACACCGATACAAATTAAGTACAATAATCTTTCAAAGAGCAGATTTTTAGCACCAGAACAACAAAGGAACACAGAAAAACTAAGGGTAAGACAGGAAAATCATTGCAAAAATAGCTCTAATCTTACAAGCTCTTTAAACTGAACAGAAGATTTAACAAGCACTTACATTAAACTGGCATAGAGTATCAGGTGTAGTATATGACAGAAGAATGCCAAAGAAGCTGAAAAGTAAGGTGTAAAAGACAGTGGTGCGACCAGTGCTACTGTATGGTACAGAAACCTGGGCAGTAAAGGCAGAACAGTTGAAGAAGCTAGAGGTGATGGAAATGAAGTACCTGAGGAAGGTGGTAGGATGCACACTGTGGGACAGACAAAGAAATGAGGACATAAGAGCAGAAGCCAAAGTAGCTCCAATTGCAGAAAAGATCAAAGAAAACAGATTACGATGGTATGGGCACATGTGTAGAAAAGCAGAAGACAATCTGATGAGGGAGATTTGGAACAGACAGGAAGAAGGTAAGAGGAAGTGAGGGCGTCCAGCAAAGAGGTGGATGGATTGTGTGAAAGAAGATCTGCGACAGTCAGGCATGAGTGTTGAAGAAGGCAGGAGAGTGGCACTGAATCAAGAGAGTTGGTGACAGTTAATACGATACCCTGACCCCATGTAAATGGGAAAAAGGGGATGATGATGATGATGATGATTACATTAAACCCAATTCAAATATTTTAACTTACATTTCGACAATCTTTTTTTTCAATGAAAGGACTTGATAGTGCTGAGATCTTAACAGTTTAGGGTATATTTCCAGCTTATGTAACACCTGTTGTAAAGAGCTATGCTAATATAATAAGCATTCAATCCTTATGAAACACAGTGTAATTCTGATGACAAATACTGGGCACCATTACAAAAACTGCTGACACAAATCAACTAAAGTACAAACAATGACTGCAAGTCATACTTTATAGAAGGAACATTTATATGTAGAAATTAGGCTCAGCAACAATCCATGCAAGAAACAATGACTGCTAAGCACCAGGTAGATAAAAACTAATTAATTGGTAAAGTAAATATAACATATACTTCAAACATTTGATTGTGTTTTATCACTTAAATTGTAACTCTCTTGCACACTGCTACAGAGAAGGGTGGGATGATGAGAGAGTGAGGCGTGAATGAAATATAAAGCACAGTAGTGGGTGGAGCACTAGGAAAAAAAACACATGTAAATTACTCCAGAAACAAGCTACATGCTATGTGTAATTAGCCTAGTTTACCCCTTCTCCCAAAGATCAGCAAACCAATAAGACTGCAGGACTGCCGCTCAGGAAAAATACTGGCTCAGAACAGAAAGTGATTGCACAAACATCTGGGGCAAAGGAGAAATAAACTTAAGGAAGGGAGACATTGGACTGCTAAAAACAATCAATTAAGCACAGTTGAAGGAGAAAGAGCCAATGGGACTGCAGTGGTCTAACAAAAATGGAGATATTATATTAGACAAAGTTCTTTATTTTAGGCTGCCATAATATTTATAATTTACATAAAAGTATGGTATTCAAACTTCATGGTTACATACATATCTGTATGAGACTGTGCACATATACAAGCTCATAGCTGAAAGTGGTTTAATAACTGTCTCAGGCAAGGAGAAATATGAAGGGAAAGGAGACCAAGGGTGACTCCCTTGAAGACATGCAGTTCGAATGAAGAAAGACAGGAGGATATAAATAATGGACATAGCAAGTCAAGTAGAAGTGAGGAAAATATAAGAGAAAGAAATAGTTTGAGTAAAAGTAAATGTTAGTGCCTGTTAGAAAGTAGAGAGTAAAAGCTGACCAGCAGGATGTCTGTGGAGGAGAATTTACAGACTGTAAGGTATGGATTGTGCAGAACACTCCACATTTGTGATCGAATTAGCCCACTCTTCCGCTGTTACACATTGAACAGTGCTGGCTCCGCATTCCAGTTTTTGACTGGCTCATATATCACAATTACAGCCAATCTGCATCACACTATACAAGCCAGCCAAGTAACTGCTCCTGAAGCAAAGAGGCCAATCAGGGGCCAATCACATACTAATACTATATTTCTGCACCAATGCAATACCTTCAAGACAGTTACTGCATGGTGCAGAACAAGAAGTAAAGTTCTGGGGTTAAAACATTTGTTATTTTAATCTGCTGAAGTGCATATCATGTAAGACCTCTGAATGGTCTGTATTCAAAAAGAAAGTGGGCGGTACCTTAAAAGCCCAATTTAATATTAAAGTGCAGTCTCTGGTGGTTTGTGGACATAATACATATAAGTTATTGGCGTAATTCAACACACTGTTCATGAGGAAAGATCTTGCTTGAATTAGTTAGTCCGTTCAAGCAGGTTAAAATACTTGCAGAAAAGACTGGCCACCCCTAATACTTATTTAAAGCACAAGGGCAGAGGTGGTACACGGTTTGTCCTAAATGAATGGTGGGTGGATTGAGTGGACGTAGACTGCCTTTTGGATGACCCTACTATGTGTATGCTTTGGGGTTGTTTCCAATGAACCCTGCAACTCCATTGTACCCTGCTACAGAGAGGGAGAGAGAGAGAGAAAGAAAGAGAGAAAGGAACTTTGTTGCCAGCTTTTATTCAATTTCCAACTTTGCATTGGTAAACCAAGACCATATACTTATTGTAGAGCCAACTTTAAAACATAACTTGATTGTCGTGGTTTATTAGAACCACCCAGGAAATGGCTAACAAACACTGCTGTGTAGTTTTCTCAGATCATGCAACAGTTTAATCTATTTATGGCAATGATAGCGATACCTGTCATATAGGAAAAAGGACTAAAACAATTTACAGGCTTATGTGCCGACTTACGTATCAAAAGTCTGCCACATAACTTATGGCGTGAAAATTTCATATTTCCATAACGGATCGGTCGAGGCCCGGGTTAACAATGACCACCACCAGTACTGTTATCCAACAAGGTGCTGGCAGAAATTGGGGTACTGCTAGCCAAAGGAGAAGAGGAGGGTGAAGGCATGCCTGAAGGCAGGAAGAGAGGAGGAAGGTTAGGAGTGTAGCAGTGAGGGTAGGAACTTTGAATGTTGGCAGTATGACTGGTATAGGAATAGAGCTAGCTGATATGATGGAGAAAAGGAAGGTTGATATAGTGTGCGTGCAAGAGACCAGATGGAAGGGAAGTAAGGCCAGGTGTTTAGGAAACGGGTTCAAATTGTTCCATTATGGTGTGCATGGCAGGAGAAATGGGGTAGGGGTTATACTAAAGGAACAATATGCCAAGAGTGTTTTAGACTTGAGGCGAGTGCCTGACAGAGTGATGTTTATGAAGTTCGAAATTGATGATGTAATGATGAATGTTGTTAGTGCATATGCTCCACAATTTGGGTGTGCGATGGATGAGAAAGAGAAATTTTGGAGTGAGTTGGATGAAGTTGTGGTGAGTGTACCCAAGGGTGAGAGACTAGTGATTGGAGCGGACTTTAATGGGCATGTTGGTGAAGTGAACAGAGAGGATGAGGAAGTGATGGGTAGGTATGGTGTTAAGGAGAGGAATGCAGAAGGTCAGATGATTGTGGAATTTGTGAAAAGGATGGACATGGCTGTGGTGAATACTTATTTTAAGAAGAGGGAGGAGCATAGGGTGACATACAAGAGTGGAGGAAGATGCACACAGGTGGATTATATCCTATGTAGGAGGGCCAGTCTGAAGGAGATTGGAGACTGTAAAGTGGTGGCAGGGGAAAGTGTAGTTAAGCAGCATAGAATGGTGGTCTGTAGGATGACATTGGTGATCAAGAAGAGGAGGAGTGTGAAAGCAGTGCCAAGGATTAAATGGTTGAAGTTAAAAAAGGGTGATTGTGAAGTGGAGTTTAGGGAAGAGTTAAGACAGGCACTGGGAGGCAGTGGAGAGTTACCGAATAGCTGGGTAACTACAGCAGAACTAGTAAGGACGACTGCTAGAAAGGTGCTTGGTGTGACATCTGGACAGAGGAAGGAGGACAAGGAGACCTGGTGGTGGAATGAGGAAGCACAGGAGAGTATACAGAGGAAGAGGCTGGCGAAGAAGAAGTGGGATTGTCAAAGAGATGAAGTAAGTAGACATGAGTATAAGGAGATGAGGTGCATGGCAAAGAGAGAGGTGGTGAAAGCTAAGGATGAGGCATATGGAGAGTTGTATGAGAGATTGGACACTAAAGAGGGAGAAAAGGACCTGTACTGATTGGCTAGACAGAGGGACAGAGCTGGGAAAGATGTGCAGCAAGTAAGGGTGATAAAGGATAGTGAGGGAAAGGTACTCACAAGAGAGGAGAGTGTGTTGAGTAGATGGAAAGAGTATTTTGAGTGGCTGATGAATGAAGAGAATGAGAGAGAGAAGGTTGGATGATGTGGGGATAGTGAATCAGGAAGTGAAACAGATTAGCAAGGAGGAAGTAAGGACAGCTATGAAGAGGATGAAGAATGGAAAGGCTATTGGCCCAGATGACATCCCAATGGAAGCATGGAGGTGCTTAGGAGAAATGGCAGTGGAATTTTTAACTAGATTGTTTAATGAAATTTTGGAAAGTCAGAGGATGCCTGAGGAGTGGAGAAAAAGTGTTTTGGTACCTATCTTTAAGAATAAGAGTGATGTGCAGAGCTGCAGTAACTACAGAGGGATAAAATTGATCAGGCACAGCTTGAAGTTATGGGAGAGAGTAGTAGAAGCTAGGTTAAGAAGGGAGGTGATGATTAGTGATCAGCAGTATGGTTTCATGCCATGAAAGAGCACTACAGATGCGACATTTGCTCTGAGAATGTTATTGGAGAAATACAGAGAAGGTCAGAAGGAGTTGCATTGTGTCTTTGTAGACTTGGAGAAAGCATATGCCAGGGTGCCTAGAGAAGAGTTGTGGTATTGTATGAGGAAGTCGGGAGTGGCAGAGAAGTATGTAAGAGTGGTACAGGATATGTACGAGGGTAGTGTGACAGTGGTGAGGACTACAGTGGAAGTGACAGATCCATTTAAGGTGGAGGTGGGATTACATCAAGGATCAGCTCTGAGTACTTTCTTATTTGCAGTGGTGATGGACAGGTTGACAGATGAGATCAGACAGGAGGCCCCGTGGACTATGATGTTTGCAGATGACATTGTGATCTGTAGTGAGAGTAGGAATCAGGTTGAGGAGACTCTGGAGAGGTGGAGATATGCTCTAGAGAGCAGAGGACTGAAGGTCAGCAGGGCTAAGACAGAATATATGTGTGTAAATGAGAGGGAGGGTAGAGGAATGGTGAGGATGCAGGGAGTAGAGTTGGTAAAGGTGGACGAGTTTAAGTACTTGGGATCAACAGTTCAGAGTAATGGTGAATGTGGAAGAGAGGTGAAGAAGAGAGTACAGGCAGGGTGGAATGGGTGGAGAAGAGTGTCAGGAGTGATTTGTGACACACGGGTACCAGTAAGAGTGAAAGGGAAGGTCTACAAGACAGTAGTGAGACCAGCTATGTTATATGGGTTGGAGACAGTGGTATTGACAAAAAGGCAGGAGTCAGAGCTAGATGTGGCAGAGTTAAAGATGTTAAGATTTGCACTCTGTGTAACTAGGATGGATAGGATTAGGAATTAGTATATTAGAGGGTCAGCTCATGTTGGACAGTTTGGAGACAAAGCAAGAGAGACGAGATTGCGTTGTTTTGGACATGTGCTGAGGAGGGATGATGGGTATATTGGGAAAAAGATGCTAAGGATGGAGCTGCCAGGTAAGAGGAAAAGAGGAAGGCCTAAGATAAGGTTTATGGACGTGATGAGAGAGGACATGCAGGCGGTTGGTGTGACAGAGCAAGATGCAGAGGATAGGAAGAAATGGAAAGAGATGATCCACTGTGGTGACCCCTAACGGGAAAAGCCGAAAGATGATGATGATGATGTGCCAACTTACGTATCGTATCACAGGAAAGACTTGCTACTTTATAATGATCATGCTGGCATGAGAGTATTTTATTCCTTATGGTCAGACTGGTGCGTAACTTTCAAACTAAAGTATAAAGCTTTGTTTTTAGATATAAAACCAGAATGGCATGCCAATGTAAAAGAAATGTATTTAGAGAAAGATACTGATGCCTATGATACAACAGCACTGCCTGTCATTTGAAAGAATAAGAGATATTTGTGATGCATATTGCACAGATGAAAAACATTTTATACGTAAGGAAGTGGTTATCTGATTACATGGGAATCTCATATTCAAGCTATGGTAGGCCAATACATAGCAGATATGTGCAAGGAACATAATTTTTCTTTTCCATCCAAGAGGAAAGTTAAGGACATTAGCTTATATGTTGCAATGCTATTAGAAAGTGAAATATCTTTGTTTCAATTAAACAAAGGGATAGCTTGAGGCAAAAAAGTTTCTCTGCTAGGGATAAACAAAACATGATATGTTTCTTTTTTATGAACTCGGAGACAAGGAAAGGGCAGGTTTTTTACATGCATTACCAACATAGAGAGGTACTGCACAAAGGCATATATGGTAGTAAAGGAAAATATATTAAAGAAATGTTAGTTTTTTTTAAACAAGAAACATCATTATTGAATTATCTTATATGAAATGGGCAATCATACATTTATATAAATGAAAACAAACCATATTGACATATTTTCAGCTGCAGACATTAAACATCACGTATAAGTCATTGCCAGTCAGACATTAATTACATAGCCCATTCAATTCCCGGGCCTGCTTCAGATGTTCGACATTCCAACATACCGACTTTCATATGGCCGAGACCATATGATCGACATTTTGAAATATCGAAAATCTCCTAGAGAACATAAAACACAAAAAAACACTTCACTAACTGCATTTAGCAGGGGGGAAAGCCCCCCTGCACCTCCTTCACACCCCCTGCTACTTAAATATTCCTACTCTGAGAACGCACTACAGTGCAGAAAAGGGAAATCTCCCAGTTCCGCACTGTATAAAGATCTCCGCTATACATATTCGACATTTCAAAATGTCGATGATATGGTCTTGGCCATATGAATGTCGGCATTTTGAAATTTCGAACAGCTCAAGTAGCCCCCAATTCCCACCTTCCGTTTAATCTCATTATTCCTCTAAAACATTATTTTGCATGTATTGTTCCCACAATTGCCATGTTTTCCATCTAAATTTCTCCTACCCTTTTCTCAAGATCCAACTTCCAGTTCTTTTATCTCTGTTATTATATTTACTACTTCTGGTACAGTTGGTTTAGACTTTGATTTCCATTTTCCAGTAATTGTTTTTTTTGGCAGAAGTCAACTCAAGAAGGCCTTATTGTATCTAGGCAATTCCTATTCTGGATCACAGCTCAAAATGTAATTTATATGGTTACACCAATTTGTTTACCCAGTATTTCTGATAAAATAGTCTGCAGGGAATTTTTAAAGTCTGCCACCTCATTAAACTCCCAAAAATATGTTCTCAGTTATGTCTTTCTTCCCTATCATACATTTACTAACTATTAGCATTCTGCGATTCTTGCACATGAATGCAAGTAAATACAAACATAATTATTCTTATCTTAGAAAGAATAAAGAAAGAAAATGAATGTCTGGAGCATTGTAAGGAATTTAATGTTTCTTCTTGGTTGGCAGACATATACTGACAGCTAGGATTTTCAATTCATCCTAGCACATACCCATAGGGAATATATTTATTGTTTTAAGAATAGGGCTATAAGATATCTGGTTTACTTTTTCTCCCAATGTTTTCAATAATTCAGATGTTTTAGCTGAAGATAACTTTGGGCAATTTAAATCCTTGTTTTTATAATAGTGTTTCTAAATTGTTGATTGGAGCTACTTCATATTCTTATCATAGTGTTTCTGAATGCATGATTGGTTCTACTGCATACTCTAGCATAGTGTTTCTGAATGGTTGATTGGTTCTAGTGCATACTCTTGCAATTGAAATGACAGGCAGTCTAAGCATCATTGGATGCTCCTTACCCATTTTGAATTACGTGTGTGTTGTACAAATCCCTGAATCAGGGAACAGTTACCATTCTGTAATGAAGAGCACTAGTGCAGAATTTATATAACATTTTTATATTCATTTATAGTTTACTGTTTGTTAATAAGGTTTTACAAACATTGGTCATGCTTTTATTAGTGTGCATCTACTTCAGAGTCTTGTGTGATAATGTGAGGTATTGCCAGCTATGCCAAGAGAAATAGGGCAGTGTATGTGTAACATATGCCACCATAGCTAGCTGGAGTTTTGTAAAGAATTATATGTCATTTGTATATCAAAATGATTTGTACAGATGCTTGTGTTGAAAATGTATTTATAAAGCTGCTTGTGTTAAAAATGTACCAATGTCAGGTCCTGCTGGACAGAAAAGAAATACACCTGTATGTCAGACTATATTGTAACTGTTGAGATGAATATATTGTAACATAGGATACTGGAAGAGAAGATGTTAATCTCAATCCAACTAACTTTGAAAAATAGTCTGAAATTAAATTGCCTGGTTTAGGCCATAAGTTCCCGATTGCAGCCAGAGATGAAATGTCTGTGAAAAACAGGACTAGGATTCCTACTGTATTGTCCTTAGTGGTGAATGAATGGTTACATATTACATTATCGAAGTTTCAATACTTCGAAAACCATATGGTCAACACCATATGATAGAAGTACTAAAACTTCGAAAATGTAATAAAAAAAAACAAAAGAAACAAAAGTAACTGCTGTGAGCAGGGGGGCAAGCCCCCCTGTACTCCATACACCCCCCTACTTAAATATACCAACTCTGAGATCACACTTTAATGGAATGAAGCACAGGAAAGGGAAGATTTCCCTTTCCTTCACTGTAGTGCAATCTCGGAGTTGGCATATTTAAGTAGCGGGGGGTGTGGGGGGTGCAGGGGGTCTTGCCCCCTGCCTACGCCCTTTACTTCACCTTTTTTTTAATAACTTTTTTGGAGCATTTGAAAATGTAATTGTGCGATCAATTGTACGACCTTTAGTGATTCGAACAATTGCATTTTCAATGTTCCAGTAGGAAACCGAATGAATTGCTACCCTGGAAGGGTGGAAGTTTTGAAATGACTTTATAGCTTTCAGATGCTATAGCACATCTCAGAAAAGCTCTATCTGTATGTATGGCAGTGGCGGCTGGTGACTTCAAATTAAAGGGGACCTGCAAGAGACAGCTGAATGGGTGTGGCCAATGGGAAGTGGTGTGACCAACTAGAAATGGGTGGAGCTATATTAAAAAAACACAACAACTGGAACTTTAATTGAATACGCTGCCCTGGGTGCCAAATCATCATTACGAGAGTCCAATCAAGAGAAAATGAAGTGTAGAAGAAACAAATATTTAAATTCATTGACTACATGACAGCTTACTTAATATCTAGATGGAAACACAAAGGTTGTGAGGCATGAAAAAATAAATTGCTTTTTAAATACATTACTGGAATGCCAGTCAAAATCAAGTATAAAAAAAAAAAGCAGCACTCAGCTCAAACCACTTCTCCTTGTACTGCAGTTCTAATTATAATTTATATTTAGCTTTATAAAATTACCAAGTAACATGCTGAAAGTGGCAATCTCTGTGATACCCCCACTTGTAAAAATATTTCTTATTCCAAAAAGACCTGCTGCCTGACAACAACTATCTACTTGTTTCATGGAGAACACATGATCAAAGTAAAAAATGAACAGCGAACAAGAAACAAGCTCAAGATAAATTGCTTAAAGGATTAATGCACAAGTTATGGACCACATATGATAGATTGGCATTCTGTTGAGTTTATGGGTAAAGCCTGCAAAGATAACTGCAAGTCTCCAACAAATGTAATGAGCTTCTGAAAATACTGTAATCCTGTCCTTTATTACAAATACTGTCACATGCATTTCAATACCTAAGGCTTATTCATTATCTAGTTATGTAAATATTATCTGCATGGCAACAATGAAAAGGCTTTCAGTGTTGGTAATTCTTTAACAGTATGCTTATTATAGGTTCATAGGTAGGTACTAGGCTATTGGCCCTAGCCAAAAAATGTACCCTGGCTTTCGCCACCCAAGAAAATTATTTTCCTGTGCCCCTGTCAAGCAGAGCCACAGAAGTGATCCCCGGGGTGAATTTCCCATTTCCCATCCAATCATCAAGATTTTTCTTGAAGAGTGCTAATGAGGAGCTCTGTTTGACATAGATAGGTAGTCTGTTCCAGAGTATGGGAAGTCTCTGGGACAGGAATCTGTCCCTCCAGCATGTTCTGTTTATAGTGGTGACAAGGTTAAGGTCCCTAGAGCGTGTAGCTCGGAGGGATTGGGATTTCTTTAAGTGGAGCATGTCCAACAGCTCTGGGTTTGACATAGCTTTATATGTTAGGCAGAGATCTCCCCTGAGTAGGCGATATGCGATGGAGTAAAGCTGTAGTTTTTTTAGACGGTCTGCATGGGGCATATGTTTGAGGCCAGTAATCCTCTTTGTGAGGTATTTCTGTGGTCTTTCCAGTTGTTGTAGATGTCTTGTGAGGTACATACCAAAAGGGGTGTTGTACTCTATAATGGGTCTAATGAGTGATGAGTAGAGGGGAACAATGACCTCTTTTTTTCTGGATGAGAATCCTTTTGTGATGAGATGAGCCACGTAGAAGGATTTCCTGACCACTGTGGCGATGTGATTATCAAAGGAGAGACTACTGTCCACCTGTGTCCCAAGGTCTCTTATCACATTTTTGGCATTAAGTAGACTACCAGCTATGTGGTAGTTCATGGGTACAGAGTTTTTACCAAAGGGGATGACAATACACTTTTTGGCATTGAGCTTCAGGCCATGGCTTTGACACCAGGTATCTGTCTCATTGAAGCCCTTTTGTAGTTTGTCCACATCATTAGGAGTTTTGATTATGGCTCCTAGTTTGCAGTCATCTGCAAACATTGTTAGCCAAAGACCTTCTGTGTTGGCCTGCACTTCAGAGAAGTAGATACCAAACAGGAGAGGACTCAGGACTGAACCCTGTGGTACTCCACTTGTCACTGGTCTGATGTCGGATTTGGAATCCGCTACTTTCACAGTGTGGGTTTTATCCGTGAGCCAGTTGGCAACCCATCTTGTGACATAGGGATTTATACCTAGTTTAGTGAGCTTATCTATAATTCCAGAGTGGGGGATGGTGTCGAAAGCCTTGGTGAGATCTAGATAAGCTGTGTGAACCATTTTACCCTGATCTATGGCTTTGGTGACTGCTTCAAAGAAGTCAATCAGGTTTAGGAGACATGATCTGCCTTTTACAAATCCAAACTGTGTAGGGTCCAGAGTTTGGAGATTACCAATATCTTTGTTTATGAGTTCCATGATGCTAATGGGGCAGTAGTTCCCGGGGTCCTTCGTGGCTCCCCCTTTGTGGAGTGGGATAACTGTCGCGGTGCGCCATTCAATAGGTACAAAGCCTGAGGTGAGGCTATGATTGAACATGGTACTTAGGTAGGGTGCCAAT
Organism: Protopterus annectens; assembly: GCF_019279795.1. NCBI lineage: Eukaryota > Metazoa > Chordata > Ceratodontiformes > Protopteridae > Protopterus > Protopterus annectens. Next base: position 780,733,196 of record NC_056725.1, on the reverse strand, counting down.
TCATTCTGTAGTTCGTGTAGAACGCAGCCTGGGATATTTTCAGGTCCCATGGATGCTGTGTTCTTGGCTTTGGAGAGTGTGTTTTTTACCTGTGCTGCCATGATTATAGGAACTTTGCATTCTTCAGGTATAGAGTTGGGCCCTCTAGGGGGTGAGAGGGGGGTAAAGTTAGCACTGAACCTATCTGCTAAGATGTTGGCAATATCAGTTGGTTCTGTATATTTAGTGCCGTTATGCTGTAACTCAGAGCAGATCTGAGTGTTCCCATTTAGATTCTTCACATAGCTATAGAATGCTGTGTGGTTGTCTTTAGAGTCCGTGGCAATTTTTTTTTCATAACTAGCTTTGGAGGATTTTATGAGGGATCTCAACTTTTTACTGAGGTTGACCAGGGAGTTCCTCCAGTCATGGGATTTTACTCTTTTTTGCAACAGTTTCTTTCTTCTGTTGTAGAGTTTGTTTATGGCAGAGGTCCACCAGATTGGCTTCCTTTTTTTAGAGGATAACATCTTGGTTCTATTAGGGATAGCATGATCCATACACTTGTGTAAGTGCTTATAAAGTGCATTTGTGTAGGATTCGGCAGTCATACCTCTATTGTCCGTCTGCATGGGTGTCATGAAGTTTGCCACTTCTGTCTTAAGAAGTGTGAAGTTGGCTTTTGAGAAGTTTTTTACGATGGTTTCCCTAATTGGGGCTGGGGGTGGGATGTGGATGTCTAGGCTGATTAGCTTGTGGTCGGATCTGACCAATGATGAATTGACCTCTGGTGTGGAACACCGGTTTCCCTTGTTGGTAATGACCAGGTCTAGGATATTGCTGCCCCTGGTGGGGGTGTGAATAAGTTTATCCAAGGCGTTGGAATTTATGAATTCTAGAAAACGTTGAGCAAAAGAGTTGGTACATGAGTAGTTTTCCCAGTTAATGGTGGGGTAGTTGAAATTGCCCATTATTAGGGTGTTGGGTTGTACCCTAATACTTTCCAGTGTATCAAGAAATGAGGAGTGTGAATCCTGGGGCATGGTGGGGGGTCTGTAGCAAGCTACAATTTGGATTGCGGTCTTGCCCAGAGTTAGTTGCACTTGGATAATCTTGGATGCATTATGCTGTGCAACTAGCCTGGAGGTGTGGATATCCTTAATGAATATGGACACGCCTCCGCCTTTAGTGCTTCTTTCTGGGTTAGGTAGCCGAAAGGTGTGGTATGAATTAAAGCCTGGTAATGCAGGGGTGCTCTCTGGAGCTTTAAACCAGGTCTCTGTCACTGCACAGATGTTAATGTTCTCCATTTTAAGGAGTGCCTCGAGTGAGTGCATTTTGAGGTTTAGACTTCTAGCATTGAGTAGCATTACCCTCAGATTTTGCTTGCTTGTACCTGTTACGGTGGTGAATTTGTCATTTGAACCTTGCCTAAAAAAGGCACTATAGGGGTTGCAAGAGTCTTAGCCAGTATCCGGAATCCTAAGGGCGACAGGTGCAGGCCATCTCTGGCAAAGCATGGTGGACTGTCAATCATGTCATCCCAGGCAGACAAATACTGGATCCCCTTAGAATGACACAAGATGCCCAGATTCATCAGGTAGACAGGAGAAATCACTGGGAGCTGACCCTTAGACATGCCTGGATAAGTGCTTATTTATTAAGTACTAAAAACTGCTTTCCACTAGCCAAGTGAGGAAAGCTGAGTGTTGTAGTAATTTGCAGCTTATGTAGTGCTTACAATGAGTTCTGAACAAGTGCTGAGATCAAAGAAACAGATTTAAGTGCTGAAACTAGAAAACTGGCTAGTTATTAGAAAAAAAACTAAGCTAGAAGGCTTCCCTCCAACACAGAAGGGCTTGGGGGCTCAGAAGCCTACATATATTATATGCATATATATAATAAGCATATATTATATTATACCTGCATTCCTGTATGCAATGAACCTCAATATCTACAGAATACGCAAGCCGTCTCCACTTGAACAATGGAGAGTGTATATTCTAGAAGCTATTTGCATGTACTTCCTGATGTAATTCATGCATATCTTGAAGAAAGCAACACTGAATACCTGATCATGTATGTTTATATATGTTACTGTGCATTACTGCAGCTATATAAAAATGTAAAGGTACAAAATAACTATCAAGTGATGTAATAAACCATTTTATGAGAAAAAGAATACCAGTATAAAGACATTTGGGGCATGTTTGAAGCCCCAGCTTTACTTACCTATGCTATAAATACATTTGGGGCATTTTTGAAACCCCAGCTTTACTTACCTATACTTTATATTTCCAGTCAGCTTATGAATAACATCTTACAAAGCTTATAACAAAGTTATAATGTCTAAATTGTGGTACCTTACTTTGTAGAAGACTTTTGGAGACAACTTTGCAGCCTATTTCACATCAAAGCAGTTTTTATTCTATATTCTAATGTCTGGAACAAGAATGAATAGGTCTATCTGTGACAGTCTTCCTAACCTGCTACTGAGTCAAATAAACACAAAAAGAAAAATATAGAGCATCAACAGACGTTAAGCCCCAGACCCAAAACTCCTACTTTGTTTATTTAGTAACTTGATATGCACGTCATGTGATATGAGAAGTCACCAAGGGAACTGCCTGGGGAAAATTACATGCTAGTGACATATGTAGAAGATTGTGCCCAATGTAGTGGCTTACAGTGTACAGTTGTAACACTAAAATTTGTGTTGTATTCACGGGTGATCATCAAGCATGTTTTCTGTAGTACAAAAGTATGCAGAGGTGCTTCATTAAGAAGTGCGGGCAAAAGAAGTTACATTTACTAAAGCACTGAATGAGAGGAGTCAAGACACTAACTCAGTGTATAAAGCAGCTAGCAAAAAGAACATCTTTTAAGCAAAATACGGAAATACACAATACATAACCCTCTAGACAAACAATCAGTATTGCAGTCCATACAGGCAATCAATAGTACAATTACACAGTGTAAGTCAATAAAGTCCTCAGCAACTTACTTAAAAATCAGTCCAGGAAGTTAAACAATCACATATGTCAGGTTTGCAAAGAATCCTTCACTTTGGTAGTTTATTTTCCCTGGCCTACCCAGCAGGGAAGTTGCAACTACCAAATTAAGCTGTAAGTACCCCTTCTCTTCCCTCACTTAATGGGACATAAAAATGGTTTATGCACAACTAAATGGAATGAGTATTTTAGATACTATGAGTGTGACTAGAATCAATTGTACAGCATGGGATGTCACAACAGGTAATCTGAAATCCCAAGAAACCACTGCACTATCACATATACCTAACTGGCAGACACTTCTTGTAAATTAGAAGAGCATATTAAAGATTTAAATAGTCTGAGGGTAATTGAGAATGTAAAGGAATTAAGGGTAATTGGTGCTGCAAAATAAATTAGCACTGCAACTAAACAATAGATAAGACTAGATAAAGGCTAATATTTTTGATATGACAAATGCAGTTTGAGACAAACTAAGTTGTCCTGGTCCCTCGAGTAATGGAGTAAAGGGGTGTGGGAAGGGTACAGTGGTAGAAAGGAAGGTAAGGATGGCAGTTGGTTAGGATAGTGGGTTTGTGGTGGTGAAAGGGTTAAGGAGAGAGGGAGATGTAAAAGGAAGTGAGGTAGGAGTAGGTGGGATTTCTGACAGTACTAAGGTTTTGGGATTAGAGGAAGTAGGCACATTTGGCACGAGTTGGTGGAGTGATAACTAGCTTACGTCCAGACGAACTGTAGGTATCATGGATGAAGGTAGGCCTTGGATGGTGGGGAGAGAAGGGGTTAGGTGGTCTGGGTCAGTCCCCCCTTTGGTGTTTTCTACGGATTCGGTTAAGGGGGGGCTGGAGTCTGGGAAGATAGTTTGAGCTTACTGATAGGAAAGGGTGATAGAGTACTGTGTGTGTGTGTGTGTGTGTGTGTGTGTGTGTGTGTGTGTGTGTGTGTGTGTGTGTGTGTGTGGACAGTTGGGGGGTGGATAACAAAAAAAAAAAAAAACCATATAGAATAACGTAGCTATAGATAATAAAGTGGTTGAGAACAGTGCTAGGCTTACCTGGGTGGGTGAAGTTTTCCTTGCTCCCTGTCATCCGCTGGTCTCCTGGGGATTTGTTGGGCCTTGTTTGGTGCGGCCATGCAGTCGACGGACATCCATGGGGGGAGTCTGGGCCTGTTCTTAGCTCTGTCGGGTAGCAGGCTGTCGGGGTACAGTTAAATTAAAAAAAAAAAACAGTAAGATGTTCCCCTGGTGGTCATGGTAGGCAAAGGGGGGGTCCATTGGTGTAATCCAGTCCCAGTTAGGTTGGAGGGTAGCAGTAGATCATTCCCTCATGCTCCCTGGTGGGTTTGTGGGCCAGTTGTGTTCGTTCCTGGGGTAGATGTTCTCCCGGTGGTCGTGGTTGGCGGTTGCGATGGGGTATAGCAGCGGATCAGCTCCTCGGTGGTCCAGCGTGTTCCCGGCTCCATTTCATTGGTGGTAGTGGTGGTGTTTGTGGTTCACACTCCCTGGGGGGTTCATGGGTCCGTCAGCTCTCCAGTTCCCCTTCATGATGGTGTCGCAGTCGTCAGGGTGTCCCTCGGTGTTTGAGTATCTTATCCCTGGTGGGTTCATGGGTCCAGCGTGCTCTTGGCTCCATTTACGTTGGTGGTAGTGGCGGGGCTTGCGGTCCGTGCTCCCTGGGTGGTTCGTGGGTGTCCGTTTGCCTCTCTGGTTCCCCTTCAGAATAGCATTGTGGTTGTCCTGAGTATCTTATCCCTAGTGGGTTCATGGGCCGATGTGTCCGTGTCATTTCCCCGGTGTTTTCAGCTTGAGTTCGGGGGTCCGTCGTCTTCTTTGTTGGTGGTACAGTGGCACTTGTCGGTTCATGCTCCCTGGTGGGTCCGTGGGTGTCAGTCAGTCTTCTGGTCCTTCAGGATGGCATTGTGGCTGGTTGGGTGCCCCTTTGTCCCAGTTTGTGGTGGTGGTGATGGTGATATGGCTTCTCTGTCCTCCCTGGTGGTGTAGTGATTTGCTGTTGCTGGTCTTTCGGCCGTTAGGTCCTAGTGCTGGTTCATGCGCATACGTACTGTGTGGAATAACCGTTACTTAGCTAGAGGATCATGCTGGGAGAGAAGGTATGTGTGTGTTTAGCCTTGTTTGTGTGAATGGCGAGGGGATTGGGTGGCTGAGTGATAGGAAGATAGTTAGAGGGACTTAATTTTTTTTTTTGTCCTCATAGATACATAGGGGAGGGATATTGATAGGGGATATGCTAGGGTAAGATGGGGTACTAATGGTAGGAGGTGGCTGACAGGATGGGTGAAAGGTGACGGTGGGCAGGCAGGGATAAGTTAAGGTGTAGGGCAAGGTAATACCAGGGATTTGGGGGTAGTAGGGCAGTTGGACTTATAGAATAGTGCTAATATTTTGTTTCTCTTTTATAGACAGCCAAATTAACAGAGTTGAGGCAGAGGTGGCAAGCAATCATGGCCCAGGCGGAGGAGCTGTTCCAGGAGGTGACAAAATCGAAGGTGGTACAGGAACCTGAGCAGACCCCAAGTCAGAAGAGGCAATGCATGGCTCCGAGAACCCCAGCCGGGGGGGGGGGGGAGCAGCAGGCAATGCAGCAGGGGATAGTAGTGGAGACTCCGGTTCCCAGCACATCACAAGACAAAGGTGCAGGTAATGGTTTTATTACAACAGCATTGTCGGGGGAGCTAGGGGTTGAGGATGGTGGGGTGGGGAGGGATAACGACTTGGCAGTTTTGGATCTCGGGGGCGCTGTGCAAGGGATAGAGGAGGCACAGAGGCAGCTAGCACAGGGTGTCAGGTACCCGGTTAGAGATGTGATGGGGGGTTCTGGAGACAGTTTGGGCTTGGGTTCGGAGGTAGGCTCTGATTTTGGGCTGCAGCATGGGGATTGGTTGGCTACCCAGTCTTTGGGGCAGGGGACAGGAGCAGTTATTCTGACACCGCATATTTCGGATCCGGTTAAGGAAAAAATTTGGAAAGGGGAGTATGTGGATTTGTTTGAGCTGATTGATGTGGAAGGGGTCCAACAGCTAATGGAAGCAGAGTCCTCTAACAATAAGGACTTGTTAGCGGCTTAAGCAGCATTGGGAAGGCAGAGGGTAGGTAAGCTTCACCCTAGGTCGTGGGATAACTGGGAGGTTGGCTTTATTTATTTTATGGCAGTGCAGCTGGAGAAGGACAGGTCCTTGGCTCTGCTGTTGCTAGGCTATTTCCTTACCATTCGTGAGGCACAGTGGTTAAGGCCCGGTAATGCGTGGCTCTGGTATGATCAGCGTTTCCACAAACGGAAGGGTGTGGACCAGTCACTTCGTTGGGAGGTGCGTCACCCAGCTCTATGGTTGGCTACAATGATGGATAGTTACGTGGGCTTTAACAGAAGGTTGAGTGAACCGGAAACAGCGGGTGTGTGTTGGTCATTTAATAGTGGTTCCTGTTCATGGGTGGGGTGCAAATTTGCCCATGTTTGTTCGAGATGTGGAGGGGGTCATTTGGCCAGTAGCTGTGGTCAGCAGGATTTGTCCTGAAACTCCAATGTGATGGGTCATGAAGGTGATTTTGGTGGACAAGGCTTTCAGCTGGCCCGGGGGAGGGGTAATTTTCATGGGTCTCGGAGATTTGGACTCGGGTTCTTTAGAGGCAATAGAGGGAGGGGTACCATTCCCTATTAAGGTGGAGATTCTCCGGGATAAGCTTCATCGGTTTCCTGGCTTGGCCATCAAAGAGGAGATAATACAGGGTTTTCAAAAGGGGTTTCCTATTAAGTCCACAGTGGGAAGGGGTGGGGGGTTGCAAGAATTTATGATCTGTTCATGGTAAAGAGGACATCTTGGAGGCTTTATTGGAGAAAGACAGTAGAGTGGGGGGGTTATTGGATACAGGCTGGTGGTGGAGAAGAGGGACAGGATTGTCCTCTTCTGTTCCCCCTCTAAAGAAGTTGTATTGGTTTATGGTTTTGGTATGGTGTGAGGTGAGTAGGTACACTGCCTCTTTATGTGGGTGAGTAGGTACGCTGCCCTGGTGGAGAAGGTATCAAGGTGAGTCGGTATGCTGCCTTGAGGTAAAGTTCATCCAGGGTGAGTGGTGATGCTGCCTGGAGATCATTGTTGCTTAAGAAGTTAATTAATGTTGGTTTTTGTGTACATAGTTCATTGTATAATACAGTTTAATAAAGGTCATCAAATGTCTTTTTGTGTGTAGTGTAGTTATTTAAGGGGGGATGGGACAAATGCAGTTTTGGACTAACTAAGTTTTCCTGGTCCCTTCAGTAAGGGAGTAAAGGGGGGTGGGGAGGGTATAGTGGTAGAAAGGAAGGTAAGGATTGCAGTTGGTTAGGATAGTGGGTTTGTGGTGGTGAAAGGGTTAAGGAGAGAGGGAGATGTAAAAGGAAGTGAGGTAGGAGTAGGTGGGACTTCTGACAGTACTAAGGGTTTGGAATTAGAAGAAGTAGGTACATTTGGCGTGAGTTGGTGGACCTCCCACCCTCCTCTTTTATATATGGATGGTAGATGTGGGCAATTTGAGGCAGAGAAGAGGGACAGGATTGTCCTCTTCTGTTCCCCCTCTAAAGAAGTTGTATTGGTTTATGGTTTTGGTATGGTGTGAGGTGAGTAGGTAGGCTGCCTCTTTATGTGGGTGAGTAGGTACGCTGCCCCGGTGGAGAAGGTATCACGGTGAGTCGGTACGCTGCCTTGAGGTAAAGTTCATCCAGGGTGAGTGGTGATGCTGCCTGGAGATCATCGTTGCTGAAGAAGTTAATTAATGTTGGTTTTTATGTACATAGTTCATTGTATAATACAGTTTAATAAAGGTCGTCAAATGTCTTTTTGTGTGTAGTGTAGTTATTTAAGGGGGGACGGGACAAAGAGAAAATGCAGATGTGAAACAGTAAAAAAATGGAATTAAAACTAGCAATTCGTAGTTTGGAAGCAAACTCTGTTGAAATGGAATTTAGAGAGACAGATACCAAAAGTTAAGAATCCTAGAGTTATCAGAGTTCCTGAAGAAAACCACTATCACTGAAGTCAAAATGGCAAAAGTTTTTCTCTGAACTTTCCAAAATATTGAATATTCTTGAGGTTGCTAGCATTACATCAGATGTTTTATATGGACTGGGTCCTATGAGAATAGATCAGAATCACCCTATGATTAAACATTTTTCATGCTGCATGACAGAAATGTTTTTCCAAACAACTTTGAAATATTGCAGTTTTCTGTATCATCAGTTCTGTGTAACTATTTCTCAGGATTTACCTGCCTTTACTTCCAAAGGAGGAAATAATTTTACGTTTTGTAAAGAATTTTTAGCAAGAAAGGGTTATGGACAAGTTAAATTTTCTTGTGTTCTATCAAAATCTCACTCTAAATTCTATTAAAGAGGGTACCAAGGAGCTGCAAGCCATATATCTGTTCCTGTAATACTCCATATGGAAAGCTAGGAATACCTCCTAATTTTCAAGGACATTTTTGATGAAGGGTAGGTTTCCCTATTGCTGTCAGACTACATTATTTTTCCTTTTTGATAAACATGTTATGAAAATGCCACATATAAATATCAATGATTTAAGCAATTGCAAAACAAGAACAAATTTATTTAGCTGTCCACTTCACTTGAGCTTCGTATTACTTTTTTGTAGGAAGAGCAACTTGAAACAAAAAATATACTTGTTGTCAAAACACATTATATTAATTCTGTGTCGTTTAAAATCTCTACTGTAGTAATTATTATACTTCAGTCAGTTTGTCGTGTAAAATCTCTGCTGTAGTAATTATTACACTTCAGTCAGTTTATCATGTAAAATCTCTACTGTAGTAGTTATTATACGTAAGTACATTTTCCAATTATTATTTCAAATGAGCAATGATGAAAGGGGGATCCTGATGTTAACTCTAAAATGAAGAGATATTTAGTTTAGAACTACTTTGGTTTTTACTCTGTTTCAATTTAGTTTTTAAATCATTGTCTTCAATCATTACAGATTATTAACCTAATTTTAGCTTGGGACTTTGTTGTTGGTATGGATAAATTTGGAAAAATTGGAAATGATAAACAATTATAAACAATACAGCTGATCTTTGGTGAATGAATTTTCCTCAGGGAGGGAAATGGATTTATATTCATGGTTTAAAAAATCAGTAAAAGAGTAATAGCAGACATTTTTTAAATTCCTCGTCTTTCGGGAAGCCTATTTTTGCTTTAATTTGTACCCTAGGATAACTCAGATCATTTATTAATTATGATTCAAATACATTTAAACAATTAAAAAAATCTCCAAGAATACCAATAACAATTTTAAGTTGTACAATTTGAAAAAAAATCATACAATACTGGTACTTAAACTGTGGTCAGTACGTTGTATTTTTGCATGCACATTAGCTGGTTTCAAACCATACATTATGGGAATCCTTATCCAGTTAGCTTCAAGAGATAAGACACAGAGGAGTCACATTGATATGTATTTACAGCAGCTGATGAAGTGAACAGCTTTTTGTAGGCAATTATGATAAATATATTTAGAAAATAAAGTCAACATCTCTGAGTAAAAGATTCTACAATACTATACTCATCTGTCAACATTACAAATCAAACATTTATTGAGCATAACAAATAACATTATTTTATCAGTGTGTCTCTGTACAATTTTGTATGAATATGCAAAATTTATAATGCATGTAGGCTACTTGACTCCAAAGCTCATTCAGCTGTAGGATATACATCATGATCATGTATGCCATCTTATTATTATTACTGCTTCTATCATCATGGTTACTAGATGTTTGATACAAAGGAAAGGGTTTTGATGGTAACTTAAGAACCAGTACTGACTGTGGTATTTGTATTTCCCACAACATATGTTGTCTTTACAAGGTTGTAACGTTATGAGGCTTAAACCCAAGTATTCTGACAATGACTTGTATTAGCAGTTGAATTTTTCTGAAAAGAAGCATAAACTCTATGTGTGAGATTGAAATCATCTGGTAATGTTAACTTCATCCCTTGATGTAAAAGATAACTTCAATGTGCATATAGAAAAAGTATCATGTGACCAGGAGGATATCACTACAGTGAAGTGAGTAGGGTGTGAAGAACACATTTAGTTACCTGGACAGAGAGCCTGCAGGCTGTGGATCAGTTTGTATGACTGAAAACGATCAAGTAGCTTCTTCATTGCTGGTAGAGGATCAAGAAGAACAGTGTTGGGATGGGCAGCCATGTATTCCTAAAATGAAAATCAGGTATTTCAACTTAAATATACCTCACTTCTTGCCTTTTAATACATTTCTGTTATTTTATTGTACTTCCATTTTGCCAGATATTTATCAATTCATAAAACCATGACTATAAAAAGATTCATATTACCTCTTAAACCAATTACTGATAAAATGCATACATGGTAATGGATATTGTTAATTCATTACTTCTAGTTCAAAATTAACTCACAGTCTAGCGACAGTCATTGCCTGAGACACTGTCACTTAGAAATATGAGACAAGAATTACATTCACTGGGAATGTAATGTATTCAATGAAGAATAATATCACACTGTAGGCAAATAATCCTACCACCAGAATATAGCAAAAGTCAAACATAGTGTACATACTGTAAGATCTGCAAACAAGGTTTTGTTAGCATTACAGTTCAGTATAAGTGAAAAAGGCTAACACAGAGATATGTAGGAGATGCTTATTTTAGGCTTAAAGCTGAACTTATCCCATTTGATTTGCTCCTTAACTTGCTAGCTGTCTTAAACATATAGTGTTACTCACATAATTCATATCTGAAACATGATTTTTATAAAATTGATGGCAAAACATAACATGTCTGTTCATACATTGCAAAATAATGCCTTACCCCAAAAGGTACAAGGAATTCTCAGCGTGTTAAACAATATGCAGTATTCTCAATAAAATGCTAGGAAGGTCACAGCAATATCCCTACCGAGACCTGTACAGATTACTACAACAAAGCACCTTTTCACCTGAGACCACACTTGGTTATCTAGCAACCTAGAAAAAGCATTAGGATGGTCACAACAACAGCCTTATTAAGATATGCACTGACTGTGACAGCAAATATCTCTTCAACAAATAACTGCACCAGATAACATGGTTATTTACTATCCCAACACTATACCAGAGTGGTCACAGAAACAACCCTGCTAAGATATGTACAGATTTCTACAACAAACATATCATGTCCCAGGACCAATAGTATATAATTTTTTTTAAGAAGACTTGCTAGTCTCACTGTCAACACCTGAGCCTCTCTGGGTAATAGGTCACTTCCTTCTTTTCTGTCTTTGTCATGTAAAAATATAATATACATTATTGATTACTACTGGCCTGCTAGATATCACTCGTTATCTCTGGGTATTAGTTTGGACTTAGAAACATTTGGGAAGGAACTCCTATGTCAAGGTACAGAAGTCTTGATGTCTCATCCAATGTGTCCCAACCTGTTCCAGTGATAACACTACCTAAGCTAAGTGGCCTAATTTAACCACTTAAGCCACTCCTAGGCTGATTCTAGCTATTCTACCATACCAGAGTCACAGTAAAATAGCCTGCTTCTGTTAACTTCTGGCTCATTATCCGTGCAATGTGTCGATATTATGGCACTGTCCTGAGAAATTGTACTTGTTACAGCTGCCACATGGATGGTAATTAAACTGTCAACACATTATCTGTCTACCCAATGCATGTTTGTGTGTTCTTATCAAGTAATTCGTCCAAACATATGATCTATAGTGAACTTAGCATCAGTTTTACTTTTTTTCCAAGTATAGAAGAAACTGAAATTCAAACATATCAAAATTAAGGCTCATGTTTATGTTTGCTGTCCTTATGCCATTCTTAATATGGAGTCAGACTAGGTTATATTAATGCATGTGAAGTAGAACTTATCTAAATCAAAGCTGGCTTCACTTTTACCAGACGGATATTTTGTAGGTCTCTGTAACAAGACTGACTCTGAAATAAAGATATCATAACCCAGCTATAGCATCCTTAAAACAGACTGGGCCTGCAAAGGTGTAGATGGAGTAGTAATCTTCTATAAGAATAATTTCACATGCATGCTTTCTGGTGTGCAGATTCTAGGGTCATCAGAGAGGAAATCAAGAAGTATGACAGTGTGTACCCATCAGGGTATATGCATTTATGCAGCAAAGTCAAAAGCTGGGAATACTTGTATATGCGAACATATACCATAATGCATTTTTGTTCTGATAGTTCATACAGCATTGTGTATATACAACAGATTATCTATAACAGAATATGGTGTACTACAGCGTAATATAGCCATAGAACAGATTTACCAGTACATAGGCATCAGCAATGTGACAGAAAAGGATATGTGCCTCACTGTTAATCCATGCAGACTTTGTAGCCATACTTCTCAACTGCTATGATGTAGGCATGTTACAAATATTTTGTCAGAGCTGTAACTCCAATTGGGTGGAGAGGCAGCTGCCCTTAGTGTGTGTTGTTGTGTGAGCATGGTTGGTAGTTGTCAATGGGGAAATAGTAAAGTAGCAACATTATTTAGCAAGCCACAGGTGATATCACGGCTTCTTAAATTAATGTATTTAGTTTCTGCAGCAAAGAGCTTATCCATGCTCCTTGCTACAGTTACTGATACACTAAGCTGCAATTCAGTAAGCTCTTTGCTTTGAGGAAGCTCTTTTTTAAACTTCTGTTGAAGTTGCATCAGTTTGGAGATTGCCAGTGCATCAGATGACACAGCTATAGCTTTGATATGTGCCTTCAGATTTAGCCTTACTGCTCCTATACCTTCTTTACTTCTTCATAAGGGTTTCTGTTTGAATAACTGAATTAAACTGACACAAAAACTGTTATTAACACTATTATGTACACTAAATGGAGATTTGTTCCAAAAATAAAATACTGTGACATTTCTGATCCTCTGCTATGGTTGTTAAGGGCAGTGCTATGATTTTTAGTGATTAGATGTTGAGAAGTATGATGGTGACTAACTGCAAAACATTAAGTCTTGGGGATTTGTTTAAATGTTAGTTGCTTGTTTGTTTGACACTCTGTACAAGTGGCTACAGTGCTTGTATGCACTGAAGGATTTGCCATACATATGGTTGCATCTTTCTTTTCAGAACATTTTAGACCTTTCTTGCCAGCGTACTTTGTTGTGTTGTGATATGTTGGACAACGTGATGTTTATACTGAGCACAATGGCAGTAGGACTGAAGATGCTTTTCCCATGATTTGTACCTCCTATAGTGCACAATTTGTTAGGTTTATGAACCAGTGATGGCAGCAGTATTCTAGCAGCTGTCTTCATTTATATACCTGCTCTTGACATGGACACTCACATGTAAACACCACCATACCTCTACAACTTCACAGAGTGTTGTATTTGATGACTTTCTTACAGTTCTGCTACAAGATTTTTTTCAGTGTACTTGCCATATGGATTCTCAACAATGCTGGGGATTCATAAATATGTGCAGTGAGTTAAAGTGGTGAGGTACACTGTTAATCATAAGTAGGCAAGATATCAGTGGCATTCATAAAAGCGGATTAACCTGATGTCTTAGCATGTACAGTCCATTCCTTATGAGTGTGCATCACCCTAGATGCTGTGTGGTGCAGCAGGTAAGGTTTGCAGTATGGCCGCAGTACTACACAGAACTGTTTACACATCTTCGTATACATGTTTAATGTAAATTTTTTCTTGTCCAATTTCAATAATCAACAGAATGTAGACAGCAGGAATTTACAAAGGCATAATCTATGTACACGGGTGCTGATCTTCAGTCAGAAAACCCAGCCCTCGTGGAGGCAATAAAATTTGTAGCCGCAGGCTTACATGTCTATGGCACTGATATGTGTATAGTTTGTGTATAGATAAAATTCCTTCCTGAAAATGGGCTCTACATTGCTATGGACAATGATTGTAACCAATGGTTATACATTTTATGAGTCCTTAGTCAGCTGTGCATCCCATATCTGTGTGTGCTGCTGAGGGGGAACAGTAGGAGGCTGTGACTTCAAAGTACATATATCAAGCAACACTCCTCTGTACATTTACTGACATTTGTAATGTAGTTGAATAAGAGGCGTTAATGCTGCCAGTATCAGAATATTGGCATATTGATGGTGGGGGGATAACAGCAGTGTAAAGACATGGGTTATGACCACAGAATATAGCAGGCCAGTGTCATCCCTGATTCTTCACATTTGTGGTCCTAAGTGACTCATATTTGTATTAGACTGACTGGCCATGACTACAAAAGATTTCTAATTAATATTTATTTAAGGAATGTAATCAAATGGTAACACCCACTGGTAAGCGAATGCCTTCTTTCTCTTTGTTGTGAGGGTTAATATAGGTAGTTGTGTTACTGTGCTTGAGTGCATGGTACAATGGAGGAATTTGTTGCATTTATACCAAGGATTTTTTTTATGAATTTGAAATACTTTCACATGTTTCAGGCTGCTGTTGCTGCTCAGCCATGTTATGTAGGGCAACACAGTAGCTAAGAAGGCAGATCCGGACATTGTAGGCATGTTTAAGCAGTGTTAGTCCACATGGGAAGTCCTGTAACCCAGGCTGTGATAGATGTTTATACTTCATCTACTTTTGGCTCATAAATGGTAGATATGACAGCTGGCACCTTTTAGCTACTCTGTGCCTGGATTGTTCTAGAATCCCTACTGGCTAAAGAACTTTACTACAAAGGCTTTTAGGGTTTGTGAATCACATATGTCCATTGCATATGCTTTTTAAGGTATACAACCACTCTAAGATTGAGCACCATGGTCCTGAATTCCTCTACATGCTTGTAAACAACAGTATTATTTTTTCTTTTTGTTTTTATTTTTTTTTAATATATATTTTAATTGTTTACTGTAGTATAGAGTTACTATAAATAAGCCTCTGGTTTATAGTAACATTTTTGTCACTAAGCTATTCTGATTATTCATCAAGTAAGACAGGTAACTATATTATGTTTCTAAGGCTTGAAAATGAGTACAAATGAACATAATAATATGAAAAACGTTATTAACGAATTCTTAACCTTTTCTGTTATATATGTTCAAATGCAATTTATCTTAATTATAAATATACAAACTTGTAATCCAAAAAGAAAACCAGCGAAACAGCTAGGCACAGGACATCCAAAGAAAAGCCAGTAATTCTGAAACTACATTTTCAGAATTACTGGCTTTTCTTTGGATGTCCTGTGCCTAGCTGTTAATTATAAATATAATTTATCACTGTTTGCAAAACAAATACATATTTTGGATTAGCTCTAAAATACAGGCTGACTAGTTTAATTGATTAATCACATTTTGAAAAAAATTGTATAATTACATGATTTTTTAAGAAACTTTATTGTGTAACTGGAAATTCCAATTAAACTACACAAAGATGCCCTTTTTCAGAAATATATTAAAATTTTACAAATTTATTTTGGGTTGTTCAGGCAAAAACTTTATTAGGACATGTTAACTGAATAAGGTTCTTCAACTGGCTCCCTTTAAC